>NC_073647.1:45204089-45507119 GCF_029407905.1 Bubalus kerabau | reverse complement strand
GGGGCTCATCAGTTACCAGGGAAACCACTGGCCTAGGGCATGGGGCAAGCCTGTAGGCAGTTATGGACTAAGCCCTATAATTAAGAGGGTTGGATAGTTGCGTGAGTGAAATAGAACTGTTCAAACTGGGGAAATGTACAGAGAGCAAGAGAACAGTCAACTGGAATGGCCTGACCATACAGTAAGTAATTTTATGGATGAGTTCTATCAACTCTTCAAGGAATAGATAATCTCTATGTTATATAAAGAGTTCTGGAGGATAGGGAAATATGCAATGCTATACAACTCATTTTACAAAGCTGTCAGAATCATGATACTAAAGCTGATCTAGGATAACACAAAAAGGAAACTATAGGCTAATTTCATGTCTAATAATATCAGAAACTTATTCAGTACATATTATTGTGCCAGACACAATTCGAAGCCATTTAGCCAGTATGCTGCCTCCCAAAATAATGGAGAAAATCCTCTTCCAGCAATGTTAGACTAGATTATATCCTACCAACACTTCCACTGAAAATAGCTAGAGAAACTGGGTGAAATATTTAAAAACACTTCTTTGAAAGGGAGCTAACAGAGAAGAGAAGATTTGCAGGGCCAAGATTCCAGAGAGGATGGAAGCTTGGGGAGGGGAGTCTGGTATCTGGTGGGGCTTCAGCCTTCTAAGAAATTGCTGATTCTGAAAAGCTGTGGATAAGAAGCTAAGCAGTTGAGCTGAGATTGTGGCAGACTCGTGGAAATCAATGAATTAAGAGCTTAACAGGTAGGTTTAAGAGCTGATTAAATATATCTGGAGGGAAAACTAGTGAACAAGAAGATAATTCTGAAGAAGAAATCTCAGACTGAAACGCAGAGGAATAAAATGATTAAAAATACAGAAATAAAGGTAAAGAATTATATGTGAAAAAATAGAGCACATGGGATTGGAATTTCATAAAGGAGAGGCAAGAAAAACAATGTGGAGATAACGATTGTGGAGATACCAGTTGTGACTTTTCTAAAATTCATAAAATTCTTACATTGAAGCAAAAATTCAAGAAGTCTTGTAAAACTTAAGCAGAATTTCTCCTACATACATCATAGTCAAACTGCTTAAAACCAAAGACAAAGCAAAAATCTTAAAAGCAGCCAGAAGAGGGCTGGGGGGAAGACACACTCTTCAAAGGAAAAAATATTATTGAAACAATAGAAACCAGAAGCAAACAAAATGGCATCTTAAGTATAATGAAATAAAATAGTTGCCAATCTGTAACTCTCTATTCATGAAGCTATCTTTTGCAAATGAAGGCAAAACCAGAGACATTTTATTTTTTTTTTTAAGTTTATTTTTTTTTTATTTTTTAACTTTACAATATTGTATTGGTTTTGCCATATATCAAAATGAATCCACCACAGGTATACATGTGTTCCCCATCCTGAACCCTCCTCCCACCTCCCTCCCCATACCATCCCTCTGGGTCGTCCCAGTGCACCAGCCCCAAGCATCCAGTATCGTGCATCGAACCTGGACTGGCGACTTGTTTTATATATGATATTATACATGTTTCAATGCCATTCTCCCTAACCATCCCACCCTTTCCCTCTCCCACAGAGTCCAAAAGACTGTTCTATACATCTGTGTCTCTTTTGCTGTCTCGTATACAGGGTTATTGTTACCGTCTTTCTAAATTCCATATATATGCGTTAGTATACTGTATTGGTGTTTTTCTTTCTGGCTTATCAGTTCTAATGAGGTGGATGAAACTGGAGCCTATTATACAGAGTGAAGTAAGCCAGAAAACAGAGACATTTTAAACTAAAAAAGACATCACCAGGACACTTGCACTAAAGGAAATACCTTAAAGGGTGTTCTTCAGGCAGCAAAACTTTATCCCAAGTGGAAGCTGTTAGATGCAAGAAAAAAAATACTTATTATTATAGGGAAAAATATAAATAAATATTGATTGCATTAAATAGAAATGACAATGCCATATAAATATAAATATTATGTATTATAAATAGCACAAGTGGCAGGAGAATGTAAATGAAATAAGTGTTTTAAGGTCCTTGAATGGTCCTGTACTAGTTTCTATTACACTCTGAAAATTCAACCATGCATGTTGCAATCTCTAAACTACTAAAATGAATAAGCAGATTAAAAAATAAGTATATAGAATGTGCAAATATGTTTAACACACTTGATCTAATTGACATTTTTCATAGAACACAGCATTTAAAAATGGCAGAATATACTTTTTTTCAGTGCATATGGAACGTTTACCAAAAGTGACCATATATTGGGCCATAAAGCAAGTTTCAAAGAACAAAATTATGCAGAGTACATTGGCTTGACCATAGTAGAACTAAGCAAGAAATCAAAAAACAAAATGATAACTAGTAAATCCCCATAGGTCTGTAAATTAAGCAACACATTTCTAAATAAACAGTGGGTCAAAAACAGAATTACAGTGGAAATTAGCAAATACTTAGAACTAAGATAAACAATATAAAAACATATTGGAAAGGAAGAGACAAACTGTCATTATGTGTGTTTCTAATTATAAAATCCAAGAAAATCAACCTGAAAACTATTGGAACTAATAAGCACTCAAAGAGATGGCTGACTACCACATAAAAATCGATGGCTTTTTCATACACTAGCAAAAGTTAATTAGAAAATGTCATGGTAGAAATATTCCACATCATAATAGCAAGAAATACTATTAATACCTAGAAAGAAACCTAATAAGAAATGCTATAATTTGCTGATGAATAGAAAGACATGAATAAATGGAGAAATACACCTGGAGTCTTAACCCTCCAGAAACTCACCTGAAGGGTTAAGAACACCAACTTAAGCTCAAAATCAAATCCTGACTCTGCCACTTCCTAGCTGTATGACCCTGGCAAGTTATTACTATTCAATCTCTTTATGCCTCAGTTTCCTTTATCTTTGAAATGGTGATAACATGATAGTCTCTAAAGGAAGTCAACTCCGAATATTCATTGGAAGGACTGATGCTGAAGCTCTAGTCCTTTGGCCACCTGATGCAGAGTCAACTCATTGGAAAAGACCCTGATGATGGGAAAGATTGAGGGCGGTAGGAGAAGGGGATGACAGAGGATGAGATGGTTGGATGGCATCACCGACTCAATGAACACGAGTCTGAGCAAACTCAAGGAGATAGTGAAGGACAGAGAAGCCTAGTGTGCTGCAGTCCATAGGGTCGCAGAGAGTTGAACATGACTTAGCAACTGAGCAACAACCACCTCATAGAGGTAGGACTAAATGAGTTACTTTCCCATGACTAACCTATATAAGGCTGTGACCTGTACCCTGCTCTCCTGGTCCTCAGATCCTAGTCTATCCACTTTTTTTCTTTTCTGTAGCATTTTCTACCCTCTAACATGCTGTATATTTACTTATTTCTTACATTGTTTATTGACTACTTCTGCTAAAATATTTGCTTCCCTGGTGGCTCAGCTGGTAAAGACTCCACCTGCAATGCGGGAGACCTGGATTTGATCCCTGGATTGGGAAGATTCTCTGGAGAAGGGAACAGCTACCCACTCCAGTATTCTGGCCTGGAGAATTCCATGGACTGTATAGTCCATGAGGTCATAAACAGTTGGACACAACTGAGTGACTATATGCTCCTTAAGGGCAATTCTGCTATTTTTTTTTTCAATTTTTTGTAAATGTCTATATTTTTTGGCAAATGTATCCCAAATACTTAGAAAATTATTTGGCACATGCCAGGGCACATGGCATAGAATCTGGCACATAAAAAGCACTATTATTACTGTAAAGATGTCAGTTCTCTATAAATTATAAATGTAATCCAGTCTCCAGATTTAGGTTTTCTGAGTGGCAGCTGCATGGCACTGGAGTGGTGAGCATCAGCTGTGTGGCACTGGAGAGGCAAGCAGCCAAGAGGAGATAACACACATCTAAGGTAAGAGAATCCCCAGTAAGACAGTATGCGCTGAGAGAGGGCATCAGAGGGCAGACAGACTGAAACCACAATCACAGAAACTAGCCAATCTGATCACATGGACCACAGCCTTGTCTAACTCAGTGAAACTGAGCCATGCTGTGTAGGGCCACCCAAGATGGACGGGTCATGGTGCAGAGTGGACAAAACGTGGTCCACTGGAGAAGGGAATGGCAAACCACTTCAGTATCCTAGCCTTCAGAACCCCCATGAATGGTATGAAAAGGCAAAAAAGATAGGACACTGAAAGATGAACTCCACAGGTCAGTAGGTGCCCAATATGCTATTGGAGATCAGTGGAGAAATAACTCCAGAGAGAATGAAGGGACAGAGCCAAAGCAAAAACAACACCCAGTTGTGGATGTGACTGGTGATAGAAGCAAGGTCCGATGCTGTAAGAGCAATATTGCATAGGAACCTGGAATGTCAGGTCCATGAATCAAGGCAAATTGGAAGTGGTCAAACAGGAGATGGCAAGAGTGAACATCGACATTCTAGGAATCAGCGAACTAAAATGGACTGGAATGGGTGAATTTAACTCAGATGACCATTATATCTACTACCGTGGGCAGGAATCCCTTTGAAGAAATGGAGTAGCCATCATAGTTTAGTCAACAAAATATAGTACTTGGATGCAGTCTCAAAAATGACAGAATGATCTCTGTTTGTTTCCAAGGCAAGCCATTCAATATCACGGTAATCCAAGTCTATGCCCCAACCAGTTATGCTGAAGAAGCTGAAGTTAAGCAGTTCTATGAAGACCTACAAGACCTTTTAGAACTAACACCCATAAAAGATGTCCTTTTCATTATAGGGGACTGGAATGAAAAGAAGGAAGTAAAAAACACCTGGAGTAACAGACAAATTTGGCCTTGAAGTACAGAATGAAGCAGGACAAAGGCTAATAGAGTTTTGCCAAGAGAAAGCAGTGGTTATAGCAAACACCCTCTTCCAACAACACAAGAGAAGACTGTACACATGGACATCAACAGATGGTCAACACCGAAATCAGATTGATTATGTTCTTTGCAGCCAAAGATGGAGAAGCTCTATGCAGTCAGCAAAAACAAGACCAGGAGCTGACGGTGGCTCAGATCATGAACACCTTATTGCCAAATTCAGACTTAAACTGAAGAAAGTAGGGAAAACCACTAGACCATTCAGGTGTGACCTTAATCAGATCCCTTACAACTATACAGTGGAAGTGACAAATAGATCCAAGGGATTAGATCTGATAGACAGAGTGCCTGAAGAACTATGGATGGAGGCTCGTGACATTGTGCAGGAGGCAGTGATCAAGACCATCCTCAAGAAAAAGAAATGCAAAAAGGCAAAATGGTTATCTGAAGAGGCCTTCCAAATAGCTGAGAAAAGAAGAGAAGCTAAAGGCAAAGGAGAAAAGGAAAGATATGTCCATTTGAATGCAGAATTCCAAAGAATAGCAAGAAGAGATAAGAAAGCCTTCCTCAGTGATCAATGCAGAGAAATAGAGGAAAATAATAGAATGGGAAAGACTAGAGATCTCTTCAAGAAAAGTGGAGATACCAAGGGTACATTAAATGCAAAGATGGTCCCAATAAAAGATAGAAATGGTATGGACCTAACAGAAGCAGAAGATATTAAGAGGTGGCAAGAATACACAGAAGAACTGCACAAAAAAAATATATTCATGACCCAGATAATCACTATGGTGTGATCACTCACCTAGAGCCAGACATCCTGGAATGTAAAGTCAAGTCAGCCTTAGGGAGTATCACTACAAACAAAGCTAGTGGAGATGACGGAATTCCAGTTGAGCTATTTGAAATCCTAAAAGATGATGCTGTGAAAGTGCTACACTCAATATGCCAGCAAGTTTGGAAAACTCAGCAGTGGCTGAGTGACCTTTCCAGTGACTGGAAAAGGTCAGTTTTCATTCCAATCCCAAAGAAAGGCAATGCCAAAGAATGCTCAAACTACCGTGCAATTGCGCTCATCTCACATGCTAGCAAAGTAATGCTGAAAATTCTCCAAGCCAAGCTTCAGCATACATGAACCATGAACTTTCAGATGTTCAAGCTGGATTTAGAAAAGGGAGAGGAACCAGATATCAAATTGCCAACATCTGTTAAATCATTGAAAAAGCAAGAGAGTTCCAGAAAAAACATTTATTTCTGCTTTGTTGACTATGCCAAAGCCTTTGACTCTGTGGATAACAATAAAATGTGGAAAATTCTTAAAGAGATGGGAATACCAGACCACCTGACCTGCCTCTTGAGAAATCTGTATGCAGATCAGGAAGCAACAGTTAGAACTGGACATGGACCAACAGACTGATTCCAAACAGAAAAAGGAGTACGTCAAGGCTGTATATTGTCACCCTGCTTATTTAACTTATATGCAGAGTACATCATGAGAAACGCTGGGATGGAGGAAGCACAAGCTGGAATCAAGATTGCGGGGAGAAATATCAATAACCTCAGATATGCAGATGACACCACTCTTACGGCAGAAAGCAAAGAACTAAAGAGCCTCTTGATGAAAGTGAAAGAAGAGAGTGAAAAAGTTGGCTTAAAGCTCAACATTCAGAAAACTAAGATCATGGCATCTGGTCCCATCACTTCATGGCAAATAGATGGGGAAACAGTGGAAACAATGGCTAACTTTATTTTGGGGGGCTCCAAAATCACTGCAGATGGTGACTGCAACCATGAAATTAAAAGACGATTGCTCCTTGGAAAGAAAGTTATGACCAACCTAGACAGCATATTCAAAAGCAGAGACATTACTTTGCCAACAAATATCCATCTAGTCAAGGCTATGTTTTTTCCAGTAGTCATGTATAGATGTGAGAGTTGGACTATAAAGAAAACTGAGCACCAAATAAGTGATGCTTTTGAACTATGATGTTGGAGAAGACTCTTGAGAGTCCTTTAGACTGCAAAGAGATCCAACCAGTCCATCCTAAAGGAAGTCAGTCCTGGGTGTTCATTGGAAGGACAGATGTTGAAGCTGAAACTCCAGTACCTTGGCCACCTGATACGAAGAGCTGACTCATTGGAAAAGACCCTGACACTGGGAAGGACTGAGGGCAGGAGGAAAAGGGGTCTACAGAGGATGAGATGGTTGGATGGCATCACCAACTCAATGGACATGAGTTTGAGTAAACTTCGGGAGTTGGTGATGGACAGGGAGACCTGGCGTGCTGTGGCCCATGGGGTTGCAACGAGTCGGACATGACTGAGCGACTGAACTGAACTGAATCCAATCTCAATCAGTATCCCAGCGAGATACTTTATAGAATCTGAGAAGCTGATTCTAAAATTTGTTAGCAAGTGAGAAAGAACAGCCAAAATTTTTTTTCACAAAGAACATAGTGGAAGGGTTTGTGTTATTATTAATTAGCACAATGAGTTATTGACACTGGAATACAAATAGGTCCATGAGATTGTGTGTATTTGAGTGTATGTGTTTTTAAAGATAGTGTGGGAATAATTGGCTTTTGGTTATTTATCTATGAGGAAACTCCCACACTCTGGAAGCTTAAAAGCAATTCCCATTAGTTTACATAGCTTCTGTTTTTAATCATCTACTATCATGTTTTTAAATCAATATTTTCTCATTACTGCTCTCAAGAATTTGTAGGTAGTTATATATGATCTCTGTTGATATGTTAAGTTGGACCTCAAATCAAGCCCTGGTTTCAACTCTTGCATCTGCTACTACTTTTTTTGTTTCCTTGAGCAAATCACTTTCCCTTTAAATGCTCAGTTTCATTGTCTACAAAGTGAGGTTTTATGAGATTCCTTAAGATCTTGACTTAGATTCAACTAAATCTCTCATGTTCCTGCAACTGTTTGGTGATTTTAATTATTTCTCACAACTTCATTTTCTCCATTTAAAAAAAATATAGTTGAGGAAACTAAAGTCCAGAGGAAAGAATAGCTTGTCCAGGATCTCACAGGCAGCAGTTGCTTGTTTCAGTTCTAGTTAGGCTCAGCCATTTATTGAAAGGCTTGGTGGGTCAAGATAGAAGTTTATTTTCCCCCCAATAACACTGGCACAGTGTTAGACAGTGCAGGGTCTGCATAGCAGCTGCTTAGTCATCAGGGACCCTGGATTCTTGTTTTTATGCTTTGCCATCCTGAGTACTGTGTTCCTTCCTCAATGTTGCTCAGAGGCTCAAGAGGGTTACTGTCATTCTGGTGATGATGTGATGAAGGATAGAGATGTAAAGGGTGTCTGTCTCAAAACCAAGTCAATTCAGTCTAAATGGCTTCCCCAGAGATGTCATCTAAAATTTCCATCACACTAGACACTCCTATCTGCATGGGAGATTAGAAATACAGTTTTTTTGAGCTGGATATATTGCTGCTGTAAGTCAGTTATTAAGGAAGAAGGGGAGACCCAAATCAGCTCAATAACTAGTGTTTCTGCTAGAATGCTAAGCCTCACATGCTGGTATGCTGACCCGTATGTGATGCTCTTTTCATGAAATCTATAGGCCTGACTCTCAGATTTGAAGTGACAGCTTGGAGTATGATCAGAGTATGTTTCATGGAGGGCATGGCATTTGGGTTGTACTTGCATTGATGCTGAAGGTGGATAGCTGGAGTCAGGATTTGGGAATGCGCTACAGTGATGGCAACAAGATGACCACAGACTAGGAGGTGAGGGGGTAGGTGAGGAAACAGCATGTGGCTCAGGTTGACTGGAGCCCAAAATGAGTAAGAGGAGGCTGGATCCTCCTAGGCTACTAGTTGGTGGGTTTGTAAAGGTTTATTATTGTTCCTGCCTTAAATACATTGTATGCCTGAGGAATGCCCCTCCCCACTCCCCTCTCCCCGCCCACACACACACATAAATACTAGAACAGGGTTGGAACAGGCAAGAGGATGGAGGAGGTAGTCCTTAATGTGGAGACTTGTCTCAGCTCATTAAGTTAGTTCCTGCTGATCTGCCCAGGGTTTTTAACGTCTCTTGTTTGGGTTCAGGTAGCAGTTCCCAAACTTTGCTGTAAATTGGAATAATCTGGAACCATTTTCACAAATACTGCCCGCTGACTCATAACCCCAGAGAATCCAGTTTGATTGGTATGGGGTATTATCTGGGTTTGGCAAAGCTCCTTAGGTGATCAGAACATTTTAGCTAACCTTTGGGTTAGGGCAGGGGTCCCCAACCTCTGACATCTAACGCTTAATGATCTGAGGTGGAGCTGATGTAATAACAGAAATAAAGTGCAAAATAAGTGTAATGTACTTGAATCATCCCAAAACCATCCTGCTCCCATCCTTGGAAAAATTGTCTTCTATGAAACTGGCCCCTGATGCCAAAAAGGTTGGGGACGTCTGGGTTAGGGCACTAAAAACTAAATGTTAACAAAGAATGAATTATATTTGACACCATTATACTGTAATTCCACACAACATTATTATGTAATAGTACATGTAATTATTATCAATAAAGTTTCCCATTGGTGGGCAGGTGGGCAGGCTAGGAGGCGGTGTTGCAGAAAGGTTTTTCACACAGCAAGGAGGTTACTGCACTCCTTGCTGGAGGATACCATATTTGGCAATGTTGGACTCAGAGGAGGTGATGCATTCCCCATTAGCACTTTTACAAGATGCTTTAGCAGACGCCTGGGGCCTTCTGGGTGGGAAAGCCAACACAAACAATTGCAAAGATGGATCTTCTGGGATTTAAAAAGTACTTAAAATTAAATCTCATCTACCCCTACCTCTAATTGGTGGATCGAGTGGCCTTGTTGCAGTTCTGTGAAGGATCTGAACAGCACAGGAGTTAAAAGTACAGGTCTGGAGTAGGCACAGTTGGTGGGCAAGACTGGGCCTCCTGTAGGGCCAGTGGAGGGAGACGTGCTGCCACTGGGGTCCTGGCGCTTGGCAGACAGAGCCAGTTTGGGCACCTGGACCCTCGCCACCTCCCCTCCTTTGCAACCAGCTCCCAGGCTTTTCTTCTGGAGTGCCTGGAGAACTGGATGAGAAGTGATAACCATACCTGTAAATTAACTCATTACCAGTAAAATTTGCAACATGCTGTGTAAATTTCCCTGAGTTCAAAATGATCATGGATAAGGATACAGTTAGTCTGAAAACCTGCCTACTGACTGCTGGTTAGGGGAAGAGTGTGGGTGAGAGATTGGTAGAGGCCACAGCATGGCTCATTCTGCAAATAAGAGAAGAGGCTGAGAGTTAGTGTCCTTCTGGCCTTGTCAGTGTTTAGATGAAAATGCTGCTGCTTCCAATAGAGACTGACAATTTGAAAAGCTGAAAGTGCCCTGTCTCTTGATTGAACTTATTTATAAGCCCCATATTTTCAAACATGAGGCAGCTTATCAAAAAGACAGGCATGATGCATCAACTATTTTGTTTAGTTTAGCAAAAGTTGAGGTAAATAACTTTTGTCATTTGGGTATCTTGTCATCAAATCTCCACCAGAACAATAATTCTGTAGCTTGTTCAGAGTGGGCCAGACCGACTACTGCAATAGAAAAGTGAAAGTGAAGTTGCTCAGTGTGTCCGACTCTTTCCGGTCCCATGGACTGTAGCCTACCAGGCTTCTCCGTCCATGGGATTCTCCAGGCAAGAATACTGGAGTGGGCTACCATTTCCTTCTCCAGGGGATCTTCCTGACCCAGGGATCAAGCCCGGGTCTCTGGCATTGGAGGTAGACGCTTTAACCTCTGAGCCACAGGGAAGCCCTACTGCAATAGAAGCCTAAGCAAGAGAGATTTGCTGCTATAGCAGTTCCTTTTTCCTGAGGCATTTCCCTGTCAATGGAAAGGGGATAAGAAGAGTGAAGGATAAGGTGCAGGAAAGGAGAAGATGATTGTTGCTCCATAGCTGGAGGCCTTCTTGGGCCAGGTTTGTTGAAGAAAGAGGTCCATCTATAAAGGATTTCATCTAAAGGTTAATAGAAGGGTGTTAGGGAAATTAAATGAATTAGGCTTCAGAGACAAAGCAGATCAGGCCTCTGACCTTGCTTCTAACCTGCCTGGACACTGCCCTGTCTGTGAGTGACTGCCGGTTGTGAGTGCAAGACTTGCAGCACCAGAGGTAAGATGGGGGAGGAATCTTGAGAACTGTTGAGACCCTGAGGGGGCTGGCCAACCAAGGCCCAGGCTTAACTACATTCCAAGTTTTACACAAGAAAACAAACAGCATTAATCTGAAACCAGAGCTGCAATTTGGTCCCAGATTGATGATGATATCAGTTTGCCACCATCCTGGGATTATAAGTGGAACCCCAAACTGCAGTCTTTGAAGCCTCACCCACGAAGCAGATGGACACGCTACCTGGGACCCTTTTCCCAATGGGGACTCCAGATGTGCTGTGACACGGGACTTCCTAGTGCTGATTAAGTACTTTCTGCTGTTTCTATTTCTCTTTTCTTTTAATGTTAGTATGTTGAGAGTAAGCTAGATAATTCTCTAAAAAATATCTGTATTATTTACTTGCATATAATGAAATGCTGTTGCTACGAGCCGTGAACAATACCAGGATTCTTGCCCTCTGGAGGAGGAGAATTTGATCTGGGGTCAGTGACGAGGCTTGATTTCTCAGAGCTTTTGTGTAATAAAGTTTTATTCAAGTATAAAAGAGATAATGAAAACTTCTGATGTAGACATCAGAAAGGGGCAGAAAGAGTGCCCCTTGCTAGTTTTTAGCAGCTATATACCTATTCAGTTCAGTTCATTTGCTCAGTCGTGTTCGACTCTTTGCAATCCCATGAACTGCAGCACACCAGGCTTCCCTGTCCATCGCCAACTCCTGGAACTTGTTCAAACTCATGTCCATTGAGTCGGTGATGACATCCAACCATCTCATCCTCTGTTGTCCCCTTCTCCTCCTGCCTTCAATCTTTCCCATCATTAGGGTCTTTTCCAATGGGTCAGTTCTTTGCATCAGGTGGTCAAAGGATTGGAGCTTCAGCATCAGTCCTTCCAAAGAATATGCAGGACTGGTTTTCTTCAGGATTGACTGGTTGGATCTCCTTGCAGTCCAAGGGACTCTCAAGAGTCTTCTCCAACACCACAGTTCAAAAGCATCAATTCTTCGGCACTCAGCTGTCTTTATTGTCCAACTCTTACATCCATACATGACTACTGGACCTTTGCTGGCAAAGTAATGTCTCTACTTATTGATATGCTGTCTAAGTTGGTCATAACTTTTCCTCCAAGGAGCATCTTTTAATTTCATGGCTGCAGCCACCACCTGCAATGATTTTGGAGTCCCCTAAATGTAAAGTCTGTCACTATTTCCACTGTTTCCCCTTCTATTTGCCATGAGGTGATGGGACCAGATGCCATGATCTTAATTTTCTGAATGTTGAACTTTAAGCCAACTTTTTCACTCTCCTCTTTTACTTTCATCAAGAGGCTCTTTATTTCTTCTTCGCTTTCTGCCATAAGGGTGGTGTCATCTGCATATCTGAGCTTATTGATATTTTCCCCGGCAATCTTGATTCCAGCTTGTGCTTCCTCCATCCCAGCGTTTCTCATGATGTACTCTGCATATAAGTTAAATAAGCAGGGTGACAATATACAGCCTTGACGTACTCCTTTCCCGATTTGGAACCAGTCCATTTAATCACACCCACCTGGCCATTTTTGCCATGTAAATAAGATATTCACAGACATCTGGGATTAAGATGTGAATATTTAGGGGAGGCCATTATTGTACCTACCATAGTTTACCAGTTTGTTCTGGATACTTCTGTTTTTTTTCCTGCTTCTGCAAATGTGTGTGTGTGTGTGTGTGTGTGTATGTAGATCTACATATATTTTTTTCTTTTTGTTTTTCAGTAAACAAGGATCTTAATAGCATTTTGTTTCACAATTGACTTTTTGTTCACTTAACAGTATATCATGGGCATCTTTGTAAATCATTACATATACTTTGGCCTCATTCTTTTTAATGGCTGTCTGTGGTCCAGGAGATGGTTTTATCACCATTTCCTTATTCTATTGTCACGAATGGATATGTGAGCTGTTTCTATTTTTGTTCTTTTAAATGCAGAGGCAATGATCATCATTGTACATTTCAACATCTTTGCTGTCTGTCATCCACACAGCAGCCAGTGTATGCTTTTAAAATGTGAGCCTACTCAATACTTTCATCACACTTAGCTAGAATCTAACTTCCTTACCATGGACTACCAGAGCCTTTAGGATGTGGCTACCTGACACTGCAACAGCTGTTATTTTTCTTTTTGCTCATTCCACTCCAGTCACAATGACTCTTACTTAAACACACCAAGCCCCTCAGAGCCTGTGGATTTTCTGGGTGGCTCACCCCCTGCTTCTTCAGTTCTCTCTGATATATCACCTTATTAAAGAAGTGTTCCCTGGCTGTCCACTCAACAAACAATGGCACTGTTGCTTTCCTTCATCAGTCTAGTCCCCTTTTCCTGTTTTCTCTTTTATTCATTATGCATCATTTGATATATACAAATGCATGCATGATATGCATGCCATGTATATTTTAGTTATGGGTGATTATGAACAAAGCAATAAAGTGAACACCATTGTACTTTATTTTCCATCAGAGCACTGATTACCACCTGATGTAGTTTTGTAGCCATCTTCCATACTAGAATGTAACAACCATGTGAGACTGTGAGGTTGCATTGTTTACTGTTGTCTCTTCAGTGTCCAGCTCAGTGTCTGGCATCTTGTAGACCTTTGGTATTTGTTGAATAAATGAATTTGTGAAGATATATTACTACAAGATATATTACTATATTACTCTGGGTCAAAGGAATTTCAAATTACCTTTTAAAAGGTCATACTATCATATACTCCCACCAGCAGTATATTGTCTCCATTTTAATGAGTTTTTATGTTAGCCATTCTTTTTGAAATATGTAGGTTGTTATAAATAAAACTGAATCCCAGGATTCTGGCAGTAAAGAATCACTTTTTTTCTTACAGATCATGGTGTGGAAAGCTGATTCTGGAGTTTATCTCTAGCTTGCTTCCCACAATTTGAGAATAGGAGGACTTCTTTCTTGCAATGGGAGAAAGTCAGTTTCCTATCTGTGAATTAAAGGGATTAGAGGCGAAAGGCAATCAGGTAAAATGTTCTATACTCACAGAAGTCTTCTCAAACTTGTCTACATAATATTGTAACCCCGATCTCATTTTTCAATCAGTTGTATTGAGGCTTCATTTACATAAAATAAAATTTATACATTTTAAGTATACAGAGTGATTATTCTTTGCTTTACATTTTGCAATGTTTGTTAATCCTTTTTACCTCTAAAGTTACATCTAATTGCATCTTTTATTTTGGATCAATATTGTGAAGAAATTTATTCTTATAAAAGAAAGGCTATTTGAAAATCTACTTGGAACAGGTTTTAAAGAGATGCAGTGTAAAAATTCCTGGGTTTTATAGTCTTCTCTCTTCTAAGTTCTCTAGAAATGACACTGCATCACAAAAATGTCTGCTGTCACATCGTATTTCTACCTTTCTGTGTTTGTTTTTCAATAATTAATTCTTTTCATGTGTTTACTGTATAAACTTGTAGTCCTCTTTTCTGAGGGAGAGACTAATATTCTCATTTATCTGGTGATTCCTTTGACAATGAAAACATTATTCATACTTTGATATGAAGAAAGAGTATTGCATGCAAAAATTGGCAGACCTTGATAGTGTTTTAAATGGTGTATGACTGGGAGACACCTTTCTGGAAAATTAGGTGGAGAATTGTTTCCTCACAGGAGGAACCCCTGGACTTGGTCTTTAATGACTGCACTTTAATATGAGGAGCTTGATGTAGGCAAGATAGACAACTGGAGTAGGAAATAGAAGATCTGGCCTATTTTTCACTAGCTCTTGAATTCATAGACTACTTGGGTGGTTAAGGTATATGACATACAGCTGTGATACAAAGCAAAAATGGAAACATATCTAGAAAGTTTTTAAGATAGTTAAGATGAAGGAGAGATTAATTCCAGCTGCTGGGATCAAGTGCAGTTTCATGGAGAAGTTGGCATCTGAGCTTAAACTTTGTGATTCTTGGAATCTGGACATTTGGAGATGGAGAAACAACCTAGGCAGAGAATAATGTAAGGGAGCACAGAGGCCAGAAAATATGTGATATGTGTAGAGAGCACTGGATGATCTTTTTCTGGAAAGTGGATTGGAATGGATGAAGAGTATGACATGGAGATGGAAAGAAAGGTTTGAGTAAGATTGTGGAATGGATTAATATCTTCTTTTAAAAATCCAACCTCCTCTGATCCCACTCTCCCTTTACCTTGGCTTCTTTTGTTTAGTTGAATCATATTGGTATTTTCAAAACTAACTTGGCTAAATCCTAAGAAGCTAATAAAGAAAATGTCAAAGCCCAAATGACCACATGAAAAGATGTTCAACATCATTAGCCACTGCTGCTGCTGCTAAGTCACTTCAGTTGTGTCCGACTCTGTGCAATCCCATAGATGGCAGCTCACCAGGCTCCGCCATCCCTGGGATTCTCCAGGCAAGAACACTGGAGTGGGTTGCCATTTCCTTCTCCAATGAATGAAAGTGAAAAGTGAAAGTGAGGTCGCTCAGTCGTGTCCGACTCCTCAGGACCCCATGGACTGCAGCCTACCAGGCTCCTCCATCCATGGGATCTTCCAGGCAAGAGTACTGGAGTGGGGTGCCATTGCCTTCTCCATCATTAGCCACTAGGGAAGTGCAAATTAAAACCACAATGAGATATCACTATATGCAGTATGTCTAAAATGAAAAATTGTGACAAAACCAAATGCTGGAGAGGGTGCAGAAAAGCTGAATCACTCGTACATTGCTGATAGAATGTAGAGTGGCACAGCTATTCCAGAAAACATTCTGGCAATTTCTTTAAAAAAAAATTAAACATGCAACTACAATATGACTCATCAATTGCATCTCTGGGTACTTATCCCAAAGCAGTGAAAACTTTTGCTCACACAAAAATGTGTACAAGAATGTTTATAGCCAAATACTGGGGAAAAACACCCATGTGTCCTTCAATGAGTAAATGGTTAAACATTCTGTGACACATTCATACCATGAAATAAATTCAGCAATGAAAAGGAATTTATACATGCAACTACTTGGATGGATTTCAAGGCACAATGCTGAATGAAAAGGGACAACCTCAAATGGTTGCATGATGGATGATTCTATGTATATAAAATTTTTGAAATAAAATTTGAGAGAAAGAACAGATTAGTGGTTGCTAAGGGCCAGGGATGGGGATAGGAAGGTGGGAAGGAACTGGATGAGGTTTTAAAAGGACAATATGAGGAACTATTCAGTTTCTTGACTATCATGGTGTGTGCACAGTTAAGTGCAGATAAAACAAGAAATCTGAATGAGTTTAGTGGATTGAATCAATGTCAGTATCCTGGTTGTGATATCATAGACGCTTGCTCCTTGCTTCTCGGAAGAAAAGTTATGACCAACCTAGACAGCATATTAAAAAGCAGAGACATTACTTTGCCAACAAAGGTCCATCTAGTCAAGGCTATGGTTTTTCCAGTAGTCATGTATGGATGTGAGAGTTGGGCCATAAAGAAGGCTGAGTGCTGAAGAATTGATGCTTTTGAACTGTGGTGTTCGAGAAGACTCTTAAGAATCCCTTGGACTGCAAGGAGATCCAACCAGTCCATCCTAATGGAGATCAGTTCTGGGTGTTCATTGGAAGGAATGATGCTGAAGCTGAAACTCCAATACTTTGGCCACCTGATGTGAAGAACTGACTCATTTGAAAAGACCCTCATGCTGGAAAAGATTGAAGGCAGGAGGAGCAGGTGATGACAGAGGATGAGATAGCTGGGTGGCATCACTGACTAAATGGACATGAGTTTGAGTAATCTCTAGGAGTTGGTAATGGACATTTTTGCAAAATATTGCCATTGGAAGAAACAGGCTAAATTGTACATGAGAACTGTGTGTTGTTTCCTAAAACTACAATTTATCAATAAAATCTCAATTAAAAAACACCAATGGCACCAGGTTTTTGAACCTAAATTTCTGGCCCAAAGTAACTAACATTAAGCCCTAAAAGGCAGCTGTGTCTTCATAGTTCCTTTGCCTGGCCTCTACCCTCCTAATTAATTGTCATGTGGTTACAGAGTCATCTCATTTTCCACTTCTCAGATATTGGTCAATGTGTTCTCTTTCGGAACATGTGCAAAAGTCCAGAATCTGACACTGTCACCTACCTCAGACTCTCCCATTCAGCTTTGGTTTCTAATTTGAGGGAACTGCCTCATTCACAGAGGATTGAAACAATGGATGGCTGCAACTTCCAGGTGCAATTTGATTCCAGGTATGGCAGCCATGGAGGTACACTGCTAGGATCTCCTTTCAAAAAATAACTTGCTGTTCCTCTGCAAGTTGTGCAGTTAGCTGACCCTCTCTCTCTAGGTGCAGTACCTTTGTTGCAAATATCAGTAATCAAGAAACCAAGCACCACACTCGGAGAGTTGGAGAACTCAGGTTTATTATGCCTTTGAGGCCATGAGGAGTTAACACTCCAAACTCTGAGTCCCGAACAAAGGGATTACAGAGTTTTTATAGACAGACTATAGTGGGTAACACTAGCTGCTAATAGGCTGGTTTAAACTAACAGGTTTCACGTGCACGTGAGAACAGTGATCAAGATGGGGTGGGGGATACCTGACCCTTACATGGACAGGCATGATTAAGCAGGTTTGCAGGGGCTGGGCGATTGCAAAGAGCAGGACAAAGGTGAGTGAGATGAGCTTCAGTCCTTAGTATTGTAAGTTCCTACTTTCTGAGACTACATGAACTATGGGATCCAAACTTTGCAAGGGGCAAGCTGAGTTACAGAGGCAGAAGGAGCAGGAGGCTATGTAAAATTTTAACTTTTCCTCGTCACCTTCAGTGTCTGCCTCAGTATCTGAGGGGAAGCCATGGGCTTCCCAGGTGGCCTCCAGCCAGTGACTGAGAATGGTGTACTTACTACTGCCTGGTCCTTTCTGTCCAATGGGGGTTACTTCTAATGGGATATCTTTGCTCCAGATCTCCCCAGTGGGTTTGCCAAGATTTTCTCAGATCTCTACTTTGACCTTCTTGCTTAACTTCTTGAAACTCTTCTTGCTAAAGATTGCTTCCATTCTACTTTCCTTTCACATAGGTCAGATCTGCATCACAACTGGAGGGCTCTTCCTGCTTATCCTGCTTCACTCCTTTTTCATCTTCCATGCATATTACTCTCCAGTAAACCTCTTGCATTCCCAAACTCCTTTTCGTGATCTGCTTCCTGGAGACTCAAGCTTATAAACAATAGAAGTACCTTCAAAAAGCCCCCCACTTAAAGGCCCACAGTATAGTGATTATTTATCTGAACAGTAGCCATGATATCTACTGTAAGAATTATAAACACTCAACAATAGAGCAGCTGTCTTCTCATGTTGGTAGTTATATTCAGTATGGGCAGATGTTGTTGTTCATAGTAAAGCTGTCTTAAGGTGATAGGTGCCTGGAGTGAAATACAGATAAAGCAAGGAGGTCAGTAGAATAAAAGACTGCAGAGGAATAGTACAGTTGGTGCACTTACTGGGACACCATTATGTATGTCATATTTCTAACATCAAAAGTAGAAGATGGGGGGAAGAAGAATCTCAGCAGTTACGTGAGATATCTACTTGTTTGATTGCTTATACTTTATATTACTTGAAAATTAAGTGATGAACTCATTAAGGCCCAAGCTCACAATCAACAAAGGGCTTTGCCAAGTTCCCCCATACTGCTCTAGAGAAAGGTTTTGACTTAAGCTAGTAGCCTCATGGCTGTTTATAAAATCTATATGAGCTTAAAGTTATTGCAAAGATGTTACAGGCTCTTGATTTTAAAAAATGCAGAACACCTAGGGCTTCCTGGGCAGTATATATATATATATATATATATATATATATATATATATATATATTCAGAAAGTCATATTCATATTTTACAGAAGGCACCCCTCCCTGGATACCTCCCCTGCCTTCTTAGGAAAAGGCTCTATTTCTGTGACTTTCTTCATTGTGTCAGGTTTTCTGACATGTCATTCCAATCCTATTGATCACAACTAGAATTCATGCTGGCAGGTTCTTTGAGCATAGCTGGTCAACTAGAGATAGAAAAGAACTGTATTTGGTTAAGAGGTTTTCTTCTTTGTTCCAGGTGCTGGAGTTGCCACAGTATATTAATAAGACATCTCTACCCTAATTGAAGCTTATAGATTAGTGGGAGAGGTAGACAAACTACTAGAATTATAATGTTGGAAATTGGCAAGTGTGATGAAGAAAAAATACAGCAGGGTAGTGGGCTAGAGAGATATAAAGCATTCAGTTTTAGAAAGGGTATCTGGAAAGTTTTCTCTGAGGTGTCATTTGGACAAAGATCTGAATGAAGTGAGAATAAGCCATAAAGATATCTAGGGCAACAGTGATCCAGGTGGAGGGAAGAGCAAAGGCAAAGGCCCAGATGTAGAAGTTGCTTGATATGTATGAAATATAGTGAGGAGAATATATTTGGAGTGTAATGAAGTCAAAGAAATCACCAGGAGCAAGATACTGTGTCTCTAGGCCACGGTAAGGATAAGAGTTGTTTCAGCTATGACACTTCCATCACCTTTATCATCTTTATCAGTCAGTCATGTCATTTATCAGCCTTGTCCATTAGTGTCTAATTCTCTCACCCTAAACTGTCTTTGGATTCTTTAACACACATTTGGTAGGCACCTATTTTGAGTAAAGCACTGTGCTCATTGTGATTGGCTATGGACATAAAAGGAGAAATAATACCTAGTTTCTGTCCTCTGATACTAGCCATCTGATGAAGGAATGCAGACACATGCAATATCACCATTTGCCTTTTGTTAGCATTAAGGACCTTCAGAGAAGTATGAGGCGCTATGGGAATACTTTTTTTCTTATTGTAAAGCAAGTGTTTCAGCATTAATACTCCACAAAAATAATTTCTTACATTTTTACAGTGTTTACTGTTGACAAGGTATTTTGCATTATGGTCATAATCCTTACTGAAATGAGCTAACTTTTAAAAACCTCTTAACAGTGCCAGGTACATAGCAGACACTCAGTAAATGGTAATTTACTTTTTCTTCACAATCATTTAAAGGTTTCTCAGGTTGCTAGATACACTCAGTGATGAAGTAATGAGTAGATGCCAAATAGCCCATAAATGGCAAAGCAAGGACTTTGTCACATGCTCATGTTGTAAGAAGAACAGAGACTTGCTCAGGCTACTTCATATGCTAGAGGGATGAGGTTATCAAGATTTGTGAAGAAATGGGCAGGAATCTCAGTGCAGACACCTAAAATAACTACATAGTTGGATTTTATGAGAACTGGAAGGTTTGCTGAAACTAAAGATATTAAAAATTCAGTACAACTATAGTGAATTACGAGTTGGTGGTAACTTGTTGCAACAGAACTCCATGGTGGATGCAGGGTGAAGAACAAGCTTGGCAACACCATTGCCTGGCAAAGTGCTGTCCCAAATCATACTACTAGCTCTAGAGACACAACCAGAGGTTACTGGCCAAGAGTTGTATGATTAAATTTGATGGATGTTTCTATTTTTTCAGATTTATTAAGGTACAATTACCAAATAAAATAGTAAGATATTTAAAGTGTATAACATGATGAATGTGTGTATTGTGAAAGAATATCCCTCCCTGAGTTAACATATCAATCACCTCAAAGATTTACTTTTTTTTTCATTTTGTGAGGTCATGTAAGTTCTACTCTTAGCAAATTTCAATTATACAATACACTGTTGTCAACTATATTCACCATGTTATACACTAATTAGATCCTCAGACCTTATTTATCTTATAAATGAAAGTTTATACCTTTTTACCAACCTCTATTGTACGTCCCAGCCCTTGCCCTGGTAACCATTCAACCAGTTTTCTACTTACTATTTCTATTAGTTTGACTCTTTTTCTTTCTCTCTTTCTTTCTTTGATTCAGTATATAAGTGATACCTTGAAATATTTGTCTTTTTCTGTCTGGTTTATTTAACTTAGCATAATGCCCTCCAGGTTCATCTATGTTATTGCAAACAGCAGATCTCCTTCTTTTTAAAGGCAGAATAATATTTCAGTGTACATAGATACCACCTGTTCTTTATCCATTCATCTACTGACACATACATAGGTTATTTCCATACCTTGGCTATTGTGAATAATGCTGCTATGAATATGGGAGCACATATATCTCTTCAAGATAATGATTTTGTTTCCTTTGTATATATATCCAGAAGTGGGATTGCTGGTTCATATGGTAGTTCTATTTTTAATTTCTTGAGGACCCTCCATACAGTTTTCCACAGTGACTATACCAATTTATATTCCCACAAACAGTGCACAAGGGTTCCCTTTTCTCCACATCCTCCCATCCTCATTAACTCCTCATCACCACCGATACTTATAATCTCTTCTTTTTGATAATATACATCTTTTTTTTTTTTTTTTACAGATGTGAGGTGATAGCTCATTGTGGCTTTCATTTACATTAATTGATGATTAGTGATGTTTAACATGGGCTTTTCAAGTACCTGTTGGCCATTTGTTTATCTTCTTTGGGAAAATGTCCATATAGGTCCATTGTCCATTTATAAATTGGGTGATTTTGTGTTTTTTTGCTATTGAGTTATATGAGTTCCTTGTATGTATTGGATATTAACCATTTATTAGATATGTGGCTTGCAAATATTCTCCTATTCCATAGATTGTTCATGAATTGATCCCTACACCCCAGTGAGCATCTTTAAGACCTTTATCTTGAATTCTATCAGGTAAATCATTTATCTCCATTTCATTAAGATCTGTTCCTAAAAAAAATCTGCTTCTGTAGATTTATCTTGTTATTTTGTTTGGAACACAGTCCTCTATTTCTTCATTTTCCTCGACTCTCTGTGTTGGTTTCTGTACATCAGATAAAACAGACACCTCTCCCAGTCTTGACAGGGTGGTCCTGTATAGAAGATGAAACTTGTCAGTCTGTCTAGCCTGAGCTCCTGGTTGCCACTCAAACCTTTGTGATTGTCCAACCACCTTCTTTGTCCTTCGTGGCTCCTAGTAGTTGAAGGTGTGCCAAGACCCATCAGTGTCCCAGAGGGGAGGAGCGCAGTCAGCCCCTAGATGCAGGCTGGTTAGAAGCTGGGCCCTCAGGTGGTAGTTGGGAAAATATATAGTTAAGACCCTTCCAGGAATAAACTGGGAGATGGGAGTTTTTGCTTTTTCCTCTGTGCTGAGCCCTGGAGGGAGAGCCATGAAGGGGGTCTTCCTCCGCCTATGTAAAAACTGCTTCTTTAGTGTAATCCTGTAGGACTTGTGAATGCCAGCCCTATTGGCTATCAGAGCTAGATGATTTGTGGTCCCCTCCATTAGGCAGCAGCTGCAAAAGGTGGGGTGTCAGATGTGTGCATAAGCACTTTCCAGGGAGATACTGGTCATTTGGTTTTATCATTTGAACCAGCCAGAAGGAGGAGGTGGGGGAAGTTCCCACTGGCTTCCCTGGGCTCTGGGGAGGATGGCAGCCAGTCTCTAGATGCATGCTCAAATTAGAAGCCAGACCCTCAAACAGCAGCTTATGAAGTCTGCATTTAGACTCCTTTCAGGGAAAGACCAGGAGATGGGCATTTTTGTCTGCTCTTTCTGCTGAGCCCTGATGGAATAGCCACAGCCATTGCTTGTATGCTTTGCTGGTCAAGAATTGCTTCTTTGTTTGCAATAGCCTTGTAGGTCTTATGGATGCAAGTTCTGCTGGCTTTCAGAGGTAGATGTTTTGGGGTTCATCCCTTGAGCTAGAGCTGTAAAAGTTGAGACACTAGATTGTGGTCCAAACCTTTGTTTCTAAGGGAGAAGCTGAGGTTTGGGGCCATCCTCCCAATTGTATGGCACTGGACTGGGGTGGGTTTTATGGCACAAGTGTGTCTCAGCTTTTCCTACCGGTTTTTTTTTTTTTAATTTAAATTTCTTTATTTTAATTAGAGGCTAATTACTTTACAATATTGTATTGGTTTTGCCATACATCAACATGAATCCACCACGAGTGTACACGTGTTCCCAATCCTGAACCCCCCTCCCACCTCCCTGATGTGAATATTTTCTTATTTGCCTGATGTGTAGGAATCACTCAGCTACTTTCTGGATTTCCTTCAGGGGGAATTGCTCCATGTATTGCTGTCCATTTTGTGTGTGTGCGTGGGAAACAGGGAAGGTTAGGAACCTCCTACACCATTTTTTTTTTTTAAGCCCTCTGGATACTTCCTATTTGGATCAGACAGTCAGGTAATTTACCTGGTTGACTGGAATTGTGCACACATAGGCACTGCTGGTGGCGGGAGTAAGCAACAAAACCTTTCAAATAGCATTACTCTTTTGGTTTGCATGTTAGATTGTCACTGAGGAACTTGGTTCAGGCAAATTTGAGTTAAATAGTTCAGCATATTTGGTCATTTGACACTTGAATGGAAATTTGTACTAGTCCCCAGGGGCAATAGCTGAGAGCATTGCCAAGAGGAATTTATTTAAGGCTGAAAATCTATCTTTAAACAGGCATTACACCTCCAGCTCTGCTCTAGATTTGCCATTGCATACAAGCCTGGAAAATTACAGAGTCCAGAGGACCTGGGAGAGTGGCTAAGAAGAGCTTCCCGCAACTGTTCTCTCTGTACTCTCTTTCTCTCCCAGAGTTTTACAAGACCATTTGATTTAGAATTCTATGAAAAAGAGGGATACTATTGTATCAGGGACGACTTTTCCTTGTTGGATGGTCCTTTTTCTTCTTTTTCTCCTTTCGTATGTATTAAGCATTTACTATGAACCAGTCACTGTTTATCCTCCATCCTTAACAGATACATGGGTTGATTCATCCTCCTAAGGCTGAACTGATTTATGTCACTTACTAATCAGCTTAAAAGTCCTTTTGTCTCTCTCCATAGCACATAAAAGAAAGATTTATCTCTGCCTGGGTACTAATCTGATGCTGGGAAATATTGAGGGCAGTAGGAGAAGGGGACGACAGAGGATGAGATGGTTGGATGGCTTCACTGACTAAATGGACATGACTTTGGGTGAACTCCAGGAGTTGGTGATGAACAGGGAGGCCTGGCGTGCTATGTTTCATGGGATTGCAAAGAGTTGGACATGACTGAGCAACTGAACTGAACTGGGTACTAATCTGGATTCTTGTTTTGGGATCTTGGACTATAGGTTATTATCTGAGACATCTCCTTCCCTGGAGTTTCTGTGACTCTGGGCTATGGTGTCCAGTTCAGGCTCTGACCTTATTTTGTTTTATTTTTGTTCAGTGCTGTATCCCTTAATTAATAGAGCAATACATGATCCATACTAGACACTCAATCAATGTTGATTGAAAGAGTGAAAACCTAGGACAAAAAGAAATTGCTTGTCTAATTTACCAAGTCACAGCTCCCTGGGAGGATACAGTTCTATCTGTGGTCTTTCATCATTAATCATAAGAAAATATATTCAAGTTCATTTAAATAAGAAAAATGCAAATTAAAATCACACCAATAACATTTTCAACTATCAGATTAGGAAGGGTGAAAATGTTTGATAGCATACTGTGTTGGCAAAAGCTTGGGGAAGCAGACTTGTTACATGTGGGAATGTGAACTAAACCTCAGAGGGGAATCTTTCAATATTTAACAAAATTAAAATAGTTGTACCCTTTGTTATATACAGCAGTTCTATGTATAAGAAATGTTTTAAGCAAATGTACTCTCTTGTTACCCTAGTCCTTTCACTCATAAGCTCTCCTGAACAACAGTTTGATTTTTCTCTTCTGGAATGTCTAGCATTTCCTCTCCTACCACACTCTCTGCTGATGACCTTGCTTCTTACTTCCTTGGGAAAACAGAGGTAAATGGAGAAAACAGAAGAAAATCTGCACATACTGCTAGCATCTCTTCAACTTACTCACGTCTATGCCCAGTAACTCTGTCTTCACTCTGGTTGCTGAGGATCAACTGTCCATACTCCTAACACTGGATTCCTTTTCCTCTAGTCTGTTAGTACAATGGCAGATCCAGCAAATCTACTCTGTCTCCTATATGGTCAAATTTTCCTTCTCCTCTAATCTGATCAGCATACAAAAAAAAACTGTAATTTTTAAAAATCTTAAAACAGCTAATGCCTCACATTGCCCTTTTCTCTATTTATCTTCCCCTCAAAAAAAGCTCCCTATACTCTCCTCAGTCCCTCTTTCTCTATTTCCCCTTCAACTACCTCCAATCAGGTTTTCTCTCTCACCATACCACCCAAATATTCTTGTCCAAAGTTAGCAGTCACCTTCAGTTAACCTTCCCTTCTGGCTCAGCTGGTAAAGAATCCACCTGCAATGCGGGAGACCTGGGTTCGATTCCTGGGATTGATCCCTGGGTTGGGAAGATCCCCTGGAGAAGGGAAAGGCTACCCACTCCAGTATTCTGGCCTGGAGAATTCCATGGGCTGTATAGTCCATGGGGTCACAAAGAGTTGGACACAACTGAGTGACTTTCACTCACTCACTCAGTTAACCAGATTCTAGGAGCAATTCTCAGTCCTTTTTGGACCTATCTGCTATATATTGATCTGGTTGATTGCTCCCCACTCCTTGTAGACTTTTTTCACTTGGCTTTCAGGAAGAATTCGTTTCCCTGATTCTTCTCCAACCTCGCCTCTGGCTGCTCCTTCTCAGAATCCTTTTCTTTTTCCTCATCATCTTCTTGACTTCTAAATGCTGTGGGTGTCCCAGTGATGATGAAAGCTTGCCCTCTGTGCACTGATGTGAATAAAATTTTAGAGACAGAGCTTTGGGTGAAGTAGAAAATAATAGCTTTATTGCTTTGTCAGGCAAAGGGGGCCACAGTGGACTCCTGCCCTGAAAAACTATGCATCCCCACCTGGGAGGATTCAGTGAGGGGTTTCATAGCAATGGTTCAAGAGTGGGGTTGCTGACAAGTTTTGGGTGTCTTCAGGGACTGCACTCCCTTTGATCTTGCCTCAGAGGATTTTTTGGCTGCTTCTCCCTTGATTAGCAAGGTTTGAATCTGTCCTTTGGAACTCAGGGAAGGTCATGGAGGCTGGAGTCTATTCCCTACAGACAAGAAAACTAGGGACAGAAAGGCTTCTGTGCCCAGGGGCTCTGCAGGATCCTGCTCCATTTTACTAGGGTTCAGTTAGGTGACCTCTACATTTATATTCACTCCCTAGGTAGTCTCATCCAATCCCATCACTTTCAACAGTGATATATATATATATATATATATATATACACACACACACATACATACACACACATATATACATATATATATCACATATATACACTTATATATACATATATATACATATACATGTATATATACATATATACATACATATACATATGTATATATATGTGTACATATACATATACATATACATATATATATATATACATATATTTGCATATATATTCATTGGAAGGACTGATGTTGAAGCTGAAAGTTCAGTACTTTGGCCACCTGGTGTGAAGAACTGACTCATTTGAATGTATATGTAACATACATATATACATATATATATACATGTATATATACATACATATATATATACATATATACATATATATATCACTGATATATATATGTACACTGAAAAGGAGTACATCAAGGCTATATATTGTCATCCTGCTTATTTAACATATATGCAGAGTATATCATGAGAAACGCTGGACTGGTTGATGCACAAGCTGGAATCAAGATTGCCAGGAGAAATATCAATAACCTCAGATATGCAGATACCACCCTTATGGCAGAAAGCAAAGAGGACCTAAAGAGCCTCTCCATGAAGGTGAAAGAACACAGTGGAAAAGCTGGCTTAAAACTCAACATTCAGAAAATTAAGATCATGGCATCCAGTCCCATCAGTTCAGTTCAGTTCAGTCACTCAGTTGGGTCCAACTCTTAGTGACCCCGTGGACTGCAGCATGCCAGGCTTCCCCGTTCATCACCAACTCCCCAAGTTTACTAAAACTCATGTCCATTGAGTCGGTGATGCCATCCAACCATCTCATCCTCTGTCATCCCCTTCTCCTCCAATCTTCCCCTTCAATCTTTCCCAGCATCAGGGTCTTTTCAAATGAGTCAGTTCTTCACACCAGGTGGCCAAAGTACTGAACTTTCAACTTCAACATCAGTCCTTCCAATGAATATATATGCAGGACTGATTTCCTTTAGGATGGACTAGTTGGATCTCCTTGCAGTCCAAGGGACTCTCAAGAGTCTTCTCCAACACCACAGTTCAAAAGCATCAATTCTTTTGTGCTCAGCTTTCTTTATAGTACAACTTTCACATCCATACATGACCACTGGAAAAACCATAGCCTTAACTAGATGGACGTTTGTTGGCAAAATAATGTCTCTGTTTTTTAATATGCTGTCTAGGTTGGTCATAACTTCTCTTCCAAGGAGCAGGCGTCTTTTAATTTCATGACTGCAGTCACCATCTGCAGTGATTTTGGAGCCCAGAAAAATAAAGTAAGCCACTGTTTCCCCATCTATTTGCCATGAAGTGATGGGACCAGATGCTATGATCTTAGTTTTCTGAATGTTGAGTTTTAAGCCAACTTTTTCACTCTCCACTTTCACTTTCATCAAGAGGCTCTTTAGTTCTTCTTCGCTTTCAGCCATAAGGGTGGTATTATCTGCATATCTGAGGTTATTGATATTTTTCCTGGCAATCTTGATTCCAGTGTGTGCTTCATCCAGTCCAGCATTTCTCATGATGTACTCTGCATATAAGTTAAATAAGCAGGGTGACAATATCCAGCCTTGATGTACTCCTTTTCCTATTTGGAACCAGTCTGTTGTTCCATGTCCAGTTATAGCTGTTGCTTCCTGACCTGCATAGAGATTTCTCAGGAAGCAGGTAAAGTGGTCTGGTATTCCCATCTTTTTCAGAATTTTCCACAGTTTTTGGTGATCCACACAGACAAAGGCTTTGGCATAGTCAGTAAAGCAGAAATAGATGTTTTTCTGGAACTCTCTTGCTTTTTTGATAATCCAACGGATGTTGGCAGTTTGATCTCTATTTCCTCTGCCTTTTCTGAAACCAACTTGAACATCTGGAAGCTCACAGTTCATGTACTGTTGAAGCTGGCTTGGAGAATTTTGAGCAATACTTTGCTAGCATGTGAGATGAGTGCAATTGTGCAGTAGTTTGAGCATTCTTTGGCATTACCTTGCCTTGGGATTGTGATGAAAACTGACCTTTTCCAGTCCTGTGGCCACTGCTAAGTTTTCCAAATTTGCTGGCATATTGAGTGCAGCACTTTCACAGTATCCTCTTTCAGAATTTGAAATAGCTCAACTGGAATTCCATCCCCTCTACTAGCTTTGTTCATAGTGATGCTTCCTAAGGCTCACTTGACTTCACATTCCAGGATGTCTGGCTCTAGGTGAGTGATCACACCACCGTGGTTACCTGGGTCATGAAGATCTTTTTGGTATAGTTCTTCTGTGTATTCTTGCCGCCTTTTCTTAATCTCTTCTGCTTCTATAAGGTCCATACCATTTGTGTCCTTTATTGAGCCCATCTTTGCATGAAATGTTCCCTTGGTATCTCTAATTTTCTTGAAGAGATCTCTAGTTTTTCTCATTCTATTGTTTTCCTCTATTTCTTTGCACCGCGGAAGGCTTTCTTATCTTTCCTTGCTAGTCTTTGAAACTCTGCATTCAAAGGGCACCATCACTTCATGGCAAACAGATGGAGAAACAATGGAAACAGGGACAGACTATTTTCTGTGGTCCAAAATCACTGCGGACAGTGACTGTAGCCATGAAATTAAAAGGCGCTTGCTCCTTGGAAGAAAAGCTATGACAAACCTAAACAGTGTATTAAAAAGCAGAGACAGTACTTTCCCAACAAAGGTCCACATAGTTGAGAGGGTAACAGGCAAAAAGGCCAGGGGTCTCCAAACGGAGGAAATAGGTTGCAAGTGTCAGACATTTTTTGTCTCTCTCTTAAGAGGCAGGAGGAAACAAACAAGTGTCCGATGTTTTCTCCTCTCTATACAAAATTAAAAGGAGGTTTCTCTTAAAATTCTGTATTACCTCTCTGACATAAATCACAGCAGGATCCTCTTTGACCCACCTCCCAGAATATTGGAAATAAAAGCAAAAATAAACAAATGGGACCTAATTAAAATTAAAAGCTTCTACACAGCAAAGGAAACTATAAGCAAGGTGAAAAGACAGCCTTCAGAATGGGAGAAAATAATAGCAAATGAAGAAACTGACAAAGAATTAATCTCAAAAATATACAAACAACTCCTGCAGCTCAATTCCAGAAAAATAAATGACCCAATAAAAAAAATGGGCCAAAGAACTAAACAGACATTTCTCCAAAGAAGATGTACAGATGGCTAACAAACATGTGAAAAGATGCTCAACATCACTCATTATCAGAGAAATGCAAATCAAAACCACAATGAGGTACCATTTCACGCCAGTCAGAATGGCTGCTATCCAAAAGTCTACAAGCAATAAATGCTGGAGAGGGTGTAGAGAAAAGGGAACCCTCTTACACTGTTGGTGGGAATGCAAACTAGTACAGCCACTATGGAGAACACTGTGGAGATTCCTTAAAAAGCTGTAAATAGAACTGCCTTATGACCCAGAAATCTCACTACTGGGCATACACACCGAGGAAACCAGAACTGAAACAGATACATGTACCCCAATGTTCATTGCAACACTGTTTATAATAGCCAGGACATGGAAGCAACCTAGGTGTCCATCAGCAGACGAATGGATAAGAAAGCTGTGGTACATATACATAATGGAGTATTCAGTTCAGTTTAGTCGCTCAGTCATGTCTCACTCTTTGTGACCCTATGAATTGCAGCATGCCAGGCCTCCCTGTCCATCACCATCTCCCAGAGTTCACTCAAACTCACATTCATCGAGTTGGTGATGCCATCCAGCCATTTCACCCTCTGTCATCCCCTTTTCCTCCTGCCCCCAATCCCTCCCAGCATCAGAGTCTTTTCCAATGAGTCAACTCTTTGCATGAGGTGGCCAAAGTACTGGAGTTTCAGCTTTAGCATCATTCCTTCCAAAGAACACCCAGGGCTGATCTCCTTTAGAATGGACTGGTTGGATCTCCTTGCAGTCCAAGGGACACTCAAGAAGCTTCTCCAACACCACAGTTCAAAAGCATCAATTCTTTGGTGCTCAGTTTTCTTCACAGTCCAAGTCTCACATCCATACATGACTACTGGAAAAACCATAGCTTTGACTAGACAGTCCTTTGTCAGCAAAGTAATGTTTCTGCTTTTTAATATGCTGTCTAATTTGGTCATAACTTCTCTTCCAAGGAGCAGGCATCTTTTAATTTCATGTCTGCAGTCACCATCTGCAGTGATTTTGGAGCCCAAGAAAATAAAGTCTCTCACTGTTTCTATTGTTTCCCCATCTATTTGCCATGAAGTGATGGGACTGGATGCCATGATCTTAGTTTTCTGAATGTTGAGCTTTAAGCCAACTTTTTCACTCTCCACTTTCATTTTCATCAAGAGGCTCTTTAGTTCTTCTTTGCTTTCTGCCATAAGGATGGTGCCATCTGCTTATTTGAGGTTATTGATATTTCTCCTGGCAATCTTCATTCCACCTTGTGCTTCATCCAGCCCAGCATTTTGCATGATGTACTCTGCAAATAAGTTAAATAACCAGTGTGATAATATACAGCCTTGACGCACTCCTTTTCCAATTTGGAACCAGTCCATTTTTCCATGTCCAGCTCTAACTGTTGCTTCTGGACTTGCATACAGATTTCTCAGGAGGTAGGTAATATGGTCTAGTATTCCCATCTCTTTAAGAGTTTTATACACATACATAAAAATAAAAGCAGATTAAGGGGAATAGAAAGTATATCAGGTATGTGGTTTAGGAATATATATATATACATTTATATAAACATATTTGCATATGTATGTATGTGTGTGTGCATATATATACACATTCCTCTGTGTGCTATTCCCTATTCTCCTTCCCCTGCTTTTTTTTTCTATTACACTTAATCACTCTCTGACATCCTATTTACATGCTTGTTTGTTGTCTGTATTCCCTGATTAGAATGTGAGCCCTATGGTGGCAGTACTTTGATACCTGCTATATCTCCAGGGTCTAGACCAGTGCTTGGCACAGAGTAAGTGCTCAGTGACTATTTGTTGAATAAATAAGAAAAAGCATGATCAGCATATTAAATTCTTTCCCAGAGAAGCAGGCTGCCATACCTAGAGCCTCATCAATAGCTTCTAGCCTGGCCTGGAGACTTATAGTTAGTTCCTGGGATTAAGGTCATAGTAAGGGTTTTTCTGGAAGAATTTAGGAAATTTTGTCTTTATAGCCTTTTCTCCCGATACATGCCCCTGTGGGAGGGGAGACTGTGAGTTTGCTAGACATATACCTTAAGATCAGCATCTTTCAGTGTTTGAGTTTCTACTTGTTTTTATTTCTGTTATTTAATGCAGATGGACTTGATTACAAGTGATAAGCTGCCAGACTTTTTCCCACTTTCCATGATTCTAGTAAATGTATCAAGTATGGCATGATGTGAATTCTTATGGAGCTATACCAGTCATGGCAACTCATTATAGAGTTCTTCATAAATAATAATTATTCATTCTTATTTCAATATATTTTTAAGCATGTTTCAAAATATTAACCATTTAATTTTAAAGATAAGGAAACAAGCTCAGGAATATTAAGTTGTCCAAAGTTACATGACTAGTAAGAAATAGGGCCAGGGTTTGATCCATCAGTCTTATTCCAGAATCCATGTTACACTATACTGTCTCACAGGTTATTACAGAAAGAGCACTGGCTTGCAACTCAAAAATCCTGACTTCTTATCCTAACTTTGCTATTTCTTTGCTATGTGATTTTGGGGAAGTCTCCTTACCCTCTCTGGAACTTAGTTTTTCCATTTGTAAAATGAAAACATTCAGTTGACGGTAGGGACTCCCATGAGGATGTAAAAGGTATATTACAAGACTGAGAATTACTTTTCTTTTGAGAGTTATCTTTTGTTATATATGATTGTTGATGGAGGGAGATTATAACTGAGTATCACTGGTTTTGATTCTCTCTTGGGGGTCCTTCCAGCTTTATGCTTATAGGGTACTATGTGTGATGCAAAATCCAGGGTGACATGTTTAAAACAAGTTCTATTTAAATCAGTATTCAAAATATAACCAAATCCTCAAGAAATATCTTGAAAATTTTCATTTTCTTAATCTCATTAAAGTCCAAGGAAGTTTAGAATATTTAACCAACTTGGAAAATTTATCACATGGTTCATTTTGCCTGAAGCTCTCTTAACTTTCTTCCCATTTTGTTAACCTTTCACTCTCTTATTTACCATCAAAATATCAAAATAAATGTCATTTCCTTTGGGAAATCTTCTTGGATTCAGTTTCTAGACTGTATTAGTTTCTCCAGTATGCACTTTCAGAACTACTTTGAGTCAATGCATTTCTATTTGAGGAAAAAAAGTAAACATGTGCTTAATTGACCATCTTGAAAGTGCATGTGAATGTGTTTTAAAAGTTTTCTTAACAGAGAAGCTTTTAAAAATAGCCTCATTGAGGTATAATTGATATAAAAGAAACTGCATATATTTATGTGGTACAATTGTATATGTTTTAAGTATTAACCCATGAAGCCATCACCATAACCAAGAGAAGGAACATATCTGCTAACTCCAAAGGTTTCCTTACTCCCTTTGGTAATCCTTTTCCCCTGTATGATTATTCTTACCTACCCTCTGCTGCCATTGACATGCTTTCTAGTTTTTGAATATTATGAAGAAAGCTGTTGTGAAGATTCATGTTCAAGTATTTGTATGAACACATATTTTAATTTCTCTTGAGTAAATACCTAGGGGTGGTATGGCTGGGTCATATGGTAAGTGTATATAAAACTGTTTTCCAAAATTGTACCATTGTACCATTCCTACCAGCACTGAACCATTTTATCTTCCTACCAGCAGTGTATGAGAAGTTCAGCTGCTTCACAACCTCAGCAACACTTGGTATGAGCAGTCCTTTTAGTTTAGACATTCCAGTATGCCCAAAGTGGTATCTCAAGATTTTAATTTGCTTTTCCCTCATGACTTATATTGTTGAACGTCATTTTATGTGCTTATTTGCTATCCATATATGTTCTTTGGTGAATATTTTTGCCCATTTTGGAATTGGGTTGTTTTCATATTATTAAACTTTGTTGATTTTAATATATTCTGAATACAATACTTTATCAGATATGTGATTTGTGAATAATTTCTCCTAGTGTGTAGCTCGTCTGTTTACTCTCTTAACAGTGTTTTTTGAAGAGCAAAATTTATTAACTTGGATGAAGTTAAATTTATCAATTATTTTATGGATTGGGCTTTCAGTTTAGTATGTAACAAATCTTTGCATAATCCAAACTCAACAGCATTTTATTATAGATGATGTATATGTTTAGGTTTTTACATTTAAGTTTATGATACATTTTCAGGTAAGTTTTGTATATGCTGTGCAATTTGCGTCAAGGTTTAATTTTTTTGCATATACAATCCAATTATTCCTTCACAATTTGTTGGCAATATTATCCTTTCTTCACTGAATTACCTTTGCACCCTGGAAAAATTCAATTGACCATATGTACACATGAGCCTATTTCTAGACTGTATTCCATTGGTCTATTTGTCTATATTTGTTCTAATATCATACCGTCTTGTTACTATAGCTTCCCTGGTGTATACAGGGAAGTAGATATGTGTATCCAGGGCTTCCCTGGTGGCTCAGACTGTAAAGAATCCACCTGCAATGCGGGAGACCTTGGTTCAATCCCTGGATCAGGAAGATCCCCTGGAGGAGGAAATGGCAACCCACTCCAGTATTCTTGCCTGGAGAATCACCATGGACAGAGGAGCCTGGCGGGCTACAGTCGATGGGGTCGCAAAGAGTCAGCTACAACTGAGCGACTAAGCACAGCACTATAGCTTTAGAATATGTCTTTAAATCCAGTACTATAAATCCTCAGTTTTCTTCTCTTTCAAAACTGTTCTGGCTAATCTAGATTCTTTTCCTTTCTATCTAAGGCAATTTTAAAAATCAGCTTGTTGATATTTTATAAAAAGATCTTACTGGAATTTTGGTTGGGATTGCACTGAATTTATAGGTCAATTTGGAGAGCATTGACTCAAAATACTACTGATTTTTACAATCCATAAATATAGTATATCTCTCCATTTTTAATTGTTCTTGGAAATATTTTTGGTTTTCAGACTTGCACATCTTTTTCCAGGTTTATCTCTCATTTCTTTTGGCACTAATATAAATGAAATTGATTAGTTCATTTAATTATATTCAACAATTATTTTTTGCTCATATGTAGAAATACAATAGATTTTTATATACTGATCTTTTATCTTATAACATTGCTAACTTTTCTATAACTAGTAATTAGCAACTTCCCTTTTAGTCCCGTATGGTTTTCTATTGATACATAAATGATCATAGATGATCCTGTCATCCGCAAATAAAGGCAGTTTTATATCTTTCTTTTCAAGCTGGATGAATTTTGTTCCCCCCTTGTTTTGACCAATTGCAATATCTCAAATTGATGGTACAGTATTTAACAGAAGTGGTGGGTGTGGACATTCTTGTCTTGTTTCTGATCTTGGGGGAGAATATTGTCTTTTATTCACAAGTAAAATGTTAGGTGTAAGATTTTTGTGAATGGATTTTATCATGTTGTGAAAATTTACATTTATTCCAAGTTTTCTGAGAGGTTTTTAAAATCAGGAATGGGTGTTTAATTTTGTGAAATGCTTTTTCTGCATTTTTTTAGGTGATAGTATTTTTTAACCTGTTAATACTGTATCTTAGTCCATTTGGACTGATATAAGAAAATACCACATATTGGGTAGCTTATAAACAGCAAAATTATTTCTCACAGTTCTGGAAGCTATGAAGTCCAAGACCAATAAGCTGGCATGTTTGCATTCTGATGATGGCCCTCATTCTAGTTCATATTTGGTGTTTTCTTGCTGTCTTCTCACACAGTGTAAGGGGAGAAGGATCTCTCTGGAGTCCCTTTAATAAGGGCATTTATCCTATTCATGAGATTCTGCCCTCATGACCTAATTATGTCCCTTAGGCCCTTCCTGATAACCATCACATTGAGAATTAGAATTTCAACATGTAAATTTTGGGTGTCAAGAAAATTCAGTCCTTAGCATATCTTGAATTAACCCTGATTGATTTATAAATGTTAAACAAATCTTACATTCTTGAGATAAATTTTACTTTGTATGGCATTTTAACATATTGTTGGATTTGACATGCTAATGTTTAATTAAAAATTTACACCCATGTTCACGGTTGACGTTGGTATGTAGTTTTCTTATAATGTTTTGTATGGGTTGTAATCAGGGCAAAATTGGCCCCTTTAAACAAGTTTTCATTCCTGTGTAAGAAACCACTTCAAAACTTAATGGCTTACCATATATCCATTAGGATGGCTGCTATTAAAAAACAAACCAGAAAATAATACATGTTGGCGTGGGTATGGAGACACTGAAGTCCTTGTGTACTACTGGAAGAAATGTAAAATTGGGCAGCTGCTCTGGAAAACAATGTGGCGGTTTCTCAAAAAATTAAAAACATAGAATTAGCATAAGGTCCAGTAATTCTGTTTCTAGGTATATGTCCAAAAGAATCAAAAACAGTCTTGAAGAGATATTTGTGTGCTCATGTTCACAGCAGCCTTATTCATAATGGACAAAAGGTGGAAGGACACAAATGTCTATGGACAAATGAATGGATAAACAAAATGTGATATATACATACAATGCAATAATGCATGCAATGATATGGATGAACCTTGAAGACATTTTGCTAAGTTAAATAAGCCAGTCACACTGTAAAACTTCTAGAATAGAATATAGGCAAAACATCCACTGACATAAATTGTACCAATGTTTTCTTACATAAGGTCTCCTAAGGCAATTGAAATAAAGGCAAAAATAAACAAATGACATGTAATCAAACTTATAAGCTTTTTCACAGCAAAGGAAACCATAAACAAAATGAAAAGACTATCTATGGCTTGGGAGAAAATATTTACAAATGATGCAACTGACGACCAGTGCTTAATTTCCAAAATATACAAAAAAATTCATATATTCATACATTCAGACATTCAATAACAATGGCATATTCAGTTCAGTTCAGTCACTCAGTCATGTCTGACTCTTTGCGACCCCATGAATTGCAGCACGCCAGGCTTCCCTGTCCATCACCAACTCCTGGAGTCCACTCAGACTCACGTCCATTGAGTCAGTGATGCCATCCAGCCATCTCATCCTCTGTCATCCCCTTCTCCTTCTGCCCCCAATCCCTCCCAGCATCAGAGTCTTTTCCAATGAGTCAACTCTTCGCATGAGGTGGCCAAAGTACTGGAGTTTCAGCTTTAGCATCATTCCTTCCAAAGAAATCCCAGGGCTCATCTCTGTCAGAATGGACTGGTTGGACCTCCTTGCAGTCCAAGGGACTCTCAAGAGTCTTCTCCAACACCACAGTTCAAAAGCATCAGTTCTTCGCCACTCAGCTTTCTTTATAGTCCACCTCTCACATCGATACATGACTACTGGAAAAACCATAGCCTTGACTAGACGGACCTTTGTTGGCAAAGTAATGTCTCTGCTTTTGAATATGCTATCTAGGTTAGTCATAACTTTCCTTCCAAGGAGTAAGCATCTTTTAATTTCATGGCTGCAATCACCATCTGCAATGGCATATTACTCAACCATAAAAAAGAATGAAATACGACCATTTGCAGCATGGGTGGACCTAAAGATTATCATACTAAGTAAAGTAAGTCAGAAAAATTAAGACAAATAACATATTATACCACTTATGGTGGAATCTAAAATATGACACAAATGAACTTATCTATGAAACAAGAAAGACTTAGAGATAGAGAATAGGCTTGTGGCTGCCAAGGGGAAAAGATTGGGAAAGATAAAATAGGTGTTTGGCTTCCCAGATAGCTCAGTTGGTAGAGAATTCGCATGCAATTCAGGAGACCCTGGTTCAATTCCTGGGTCAGAAAGATCTGCTGGAGAAGGAATAGGCTACTCACTCCAGTATTCTTGGGCTTCCCTTGTGGCTCAGCTGGTAAAGAATCCACCGGCAACATGGGGGACCTGGGTTCGATGCCTGGGTTGGGAAGATCCCCTGGAAAAGGGAAAGGCTACCCACTCCGGTATTTTGGCCTGGAGAATTCCTTGGACGGTATAGTCCATGGGGTAGCAGAGAGTCTGACACGACTGAGCAACTTTCATTTTTGCTTTAGAATTTACAGATATAGACTACTGTATATAAAATGGGTAAACAAGAAGGGCCTCCTGTGTAACACAGGGAACTATATTCAATATCTTGTAATAAGTACTGGAGAAGACTCTAGAGAGTCCCCTGGGCAGCAAGGAGATCAAACTAGTCAGTCCTCAAGGAAATCAGTCCTGAATATTCATTGGAAGGACTGATGCTAAAGCTGACACTGCAATCCTTTGGCCACCTGATGCGAAGAACTGACTCATTGGAAAAGACCCTGATGCTGGGAAAGATGAAGGCAGGAGGAGAATGGGATGACAGAAGATGAGATGGTTGGATGGTATCACTGACTCAATGGACATGAGTTTGAGTAAGCTCCAGGAGATAGCGAAGGACTGGGAAGCCTGTTGCGCTGTAGTTTATGGGGTCTCAAAGAGTTGGACATGACTGAGCCACTTAGCATGCATGCATGCAGGATACAAGAGTAAATGCGATACAGCCTTTCTCTTAAGGAATTTAGAGTCTGTTTGGAAAGACCCATGTAGAAAGTTGGTTGCAATACTGAATGATATATATGCTTTGATAACATAAGTACAATATGCTATGGGAGTTTATGAGAGGTATACATAATGCAATCCTGAGGATGCTGGGAAAGCTTTCAGGAGAATTAATTTCTAAAGCTGATATCTAAATGATAAATAGGAATTACCCAGACAAAGGAATGTGAGGAGAATTTTGTAGGCACAGTTCAGTTCAGTTGCTCAGTCATGTCCGACTCTTTGCGACCCCATGGAGGATTAATTAGAGTGGCAAATTGAAAGCAACGACACCAAGTAATATTCTTTTGAAAGAGTCCTGGAAAAAGATAATGGTGGCTTGGGCTTGTGAGTAAATGATGAAGCTGGGAAGAAGAGGAAAGAATTAAAAGACATTTAGGAGATATAATTAATAGGTCTTGGTATTTTGCAAAACCGTTTACCAGGACTGGGAAGACTGCAGGTGAAATGTGTTCAAGAAAATGAGGGAGAAGTTTTTAGTTCAATATTGAACATGTTATGTTGAGGTTCATTTGGGACATGATGTCAAATAGGCAAATTGATGCATAGGTCTGAATCTCAGAGCTCGAGATACTTGGTAACAATGGACATATAGCAACTGAAGTCATGGGAAAGAGAATAGTGATAAAAGAAACAGTCAGGAGGCATCCTTGAGGGCATCTATTGGTTATGTAGAAGAGGGGGCAGTTGAGAATTAGAGACTATAGCTGAATAATCCTCACAGAAACCCAGCAAGGAAGTGATGAGATTCCCATTTACAGTTGAGAAAAATGAGGCTCAATGAGCTTAAGTTATTTGTATACAGTGAGTATACTAGTAAGTGGCAGGGTCCAGAATGGCATGCCAGTCTTCTTGAATTCAAATCCTTTGCTCTGGCTATAGCCCCATGCAGCCTTTCTTGATGCACAGATCTTTCCTACAACTAATTTTTAGTTTTTCTTATGGATGAGTTAAAGAAAAAGTGTTTGAAAAGTTTTTATTTCTTTTCTGACTTTTAGTATGAGCTCCATCTCTGAGAAGCTTTGACTTTTAAACTTAGAAGCTGTGTGTGCCCTGAGTCAGGCGATGACCCATGAGTGGGAGTTACAAAGGATTATGAGAGTTGGACTATAAAGAAAGCTGAGCACCAAAGAACTGATGCTTTTGAACTGTGGTGTTAGAGAAGACTCTTGAGAGTCCCTTGGACTGCTAGGAGATCCAACCAGCCCATCCTAAAGGAAATCAGTCCTGAATATTCATTGGAAGGACTGATGCTGAAGCTGAAACTCCAGTACTTTGACCACCTGATGCAAAGAACTGACTCATTGGGAAAGACCCTGATGCTGGGAAAGATTGAAGGCGGAAGGAGAAGGGGACAACAGAGGATGAGATGGTTGGATGGCGTCACTGACTCAGTGGACATGAGTTTGAGCAAACTCTGGGAGTTGGTGATGGACAGGGAGCCCTGGTGTGCGGCAGTCCATGGTGTCGCAAAGTGTCAGACTTGACTGAGTGACTGAACTGAACTGAACTGAACTGATGAGACCTTAAGTTGTAACTGTTCAGTGCAAAAGAAAGGCTATCGTTGTTGCTGCTGCTGCTGCTGCTAAGTCACTTCAGTCGTGTCCGACTCTGTGCAACCCCATAGACGGCAGCCCACCAGGCTCCCCCGTCCCTGGGATTCTCCAGGCAAGAACAATGGAGTGGGTTGCCATTTCCTTCTCCAATGCATGAAAGTGAGAAGTGAAAGTGAAGTCACTCAGTCAAGTCCGACTCTTAGCAACCCCATGGACTGCAGCCCACCAGGCTCCTCTGTCCATGGGATTTTCCAGGCAAGAGTACTGGAGTGGGGTGCCATTGCCTTCTCCGGCTATTGTTGTTACTGTTGTCTTTTCCCACTGTCTTCCCACTTTGACCGTGTCTCCAAACAAAAAGCCATCCAGATGGTAGCTATAGCTAAGCAGGAAGGCTTAACACCACCTGACTCCATATGCAGGTTGGAAATTTATAAATGTTTAGGGAGATGAGTCTCTGGGATTAAGTTGTTAGTTGGTTTCCATGGAAATGCTCATGCCTAACAAGTTTTTATGTAGAACCAAAATGCAACAGCTTCAGGCAGAAAATAGTGGGCAATATATTCATTAAGTGTGAGTTGAGGTACAAAGTACATTGCTATTGCCCTTTAAGATGGGTCTTCAAGACATTTATTCTATGAGTAATATTTTAGAGACTTAAGGAAAATATCATTGATAGCTGACTTGCAGTGCATCTTAATGATAGCTGTCCCCAAGGGATAGCATGACAAGAACATATGTGTTAGAAAAACTGAGAGAAAGATTATTGAAAGGAGAGCAGAGACTGAAAAGGAGAAAGTTGAAAAATGGTTGATGAGTAATACTAATTCCTTACCTTTAAAAAATAATGAATTTTATCAGTCCTCCGTATATATTAGGCTAGAAATTTGGTATTTTCTAGATGAGGAATTTTAGAACTATCTATGTTTCTTAGGTAACTTGTCTAAAGTTAGACTTCTAGTCACTGGCAAGAATTATAGCCCTAGTTTTATTCCATTTCATCAAGCTAGTCAATACTAGGGGTGAAGGAAGTCAATGAATAGCTAAAGGTAGACTTTGCAATTTATGTTTTTAAATGTTATAACAGCTTCTTTTGGGGCATCTCCCAATCACATAGGAACAGGCATATTTTGAGGAGACTCATTTTATGATGCTAGTGTTTGCCATCTTGCTATAGCAATTACAATTGGAGGTGTCATAAGACAGAAAAATGCTTCAGGGATATACTTGAATTTCCTATTATGGAAAACATCAACATTTATTTCTTAGTGAAGAGGCTTAAAACAGAGTTGATCCCAGGGTACTGAGGTCACACTATAGGATTTGGAGCATACTTGTTGAAGCCCCTACTTGAGACTCCTATGTTAAGGTAGAGAGGGATCGGAGGCCAAAGAGAGTATAAAAAGAGTTCAGGCAAGAAGTTTGTGACTAAGAACAGGAATACTGTTGAAAGTATTGGAGGGAGCCTTTTATTTGTTGATTGAATGGAGCTGAGCAGGACTAGATACAAAAGAGAGAATACAGTAATTCATTTTACAATGAGGTTTCTATTACTAAGACCAAAGGCTTTCCTCACAGTAGTGTCAGACATAAGATAAGAATTAAAGCCTTCGATGTTTAAAAAATTTAATAAAAAATACTTAACATATTGAGAAGTTCAGAAAAATGTAACAAATCATCTGGATACAATAGACAGTAACTTATTGAAAATATGATTCAGAGCTAAGTTCTTGCTGACCTTCCTTCCACTTGAAAAATAAAGATAGAATCTCACATCTCTTTCCTTTCACTCTCTGAGGGTATTCTCTTAAAATTAACATGTATCATTCCCACGAAAGCTGCTGCTGCTGCTGCTAAGTCACTTCAGTCGTGTCCGACTCTGTGCTACCCCATAGACAGCAGCCCACCAGGGTCCCCCATCCCTGGAATTCTCCAGGCAAGAATACTGGAGTGGGTTCCATGAAAGCTAGAAAATTATAACTATACAGGTATAGATCCATAAACTATATATAATATTGTATTGTGTATTTAAATTTTTTTATTTTTTTAATATAAATTTATTTTAATTGGAGGCTAATTGAGTATTTTTAATGTACCTGGAAAGTATCAAACTGTATTCTAAAACATGCTTTTGTCAGTTATCAATATGTTTTAAAATATTTATCCAAGTTGATACATGGTAAGTCTAGTTCATCAATTTTGGCTACTGAACAGTGTTCTATTTTATGAAAATCAACAGATTATTTATCTATTATACTAAGGGATATTTAAGGGATCTTCTCTTTTTCTCTCTCTCCCTGCTATTAAAAACAGGGCTCTAATTAGTATCCTTATATGTGCCTTCTTTTACATATCTTGGAGAATTTCTCTAAGACCATGATACCCAAAGTGTGGTCAGTAAAATATCAGTTTCAGAATCACCTGGGAGCTTGCTAGAAATGAGGGAAGGAAGAAAGTAGGTCGGAGTATATGAATAAATGAATTAATAAAATTTGAACATACCCCAAGCTTGGTTACCACTTAAGATCTTCTCTTCCTCAACTATTACTTTTCTCTTATAAGTTGCTTAATTTTTTTCCTGTTTAGGAAACATTTATTTATTGGCTACTGTGCTAGAATTTGGCATTAGAAAAACAGTGATAAATAAGATAGATCTCTATTCTTCAGGAAATGTTCCTGTAAATAGTACTATAATTAAGAGAAGCATTTACCTAGTGGCTCTAGATGATAAAGAATCTGCCTGCAATATGGGAGACCTGAGTTCAATCCCTGGGTTGGGAAGATGACCTGAGAAGGGAATGGCTACCCACTCCAGTATTCTTGCCTAGAGAATTCCATGGATAGAGGAGCCTGGCCAACTGCAGTCCATGGGGTTGCAAAGAGTTGGACACAACTGAGCGACTAACACTTTCACTTTCTGTACCATATGAAGTTAGGTTTCAGAGGAGGGATAGATCATATTTGGTATCAGGGAAAGCCTTTTGATGAAGTGGCATTTGAATCTGTCTCTGAAATGTGAGGATTCAGGGTGGAGGGAAGATGGTAATAGGTGAGAAGTCATTTTAGGCATAGAGGACTGCGTAGTTAAAGACACAAGAGATGGGAAAATCTGTTAAATGCTTGAAAAATAATAGAGTATCTAGTCTGTATGTAGAAAAGAATAAGCAGGAAAGAAACCTGGAAAGTTAGGTTGGGTTAGATCATGAAATACTTTGTTTACTTCTCTTTTCAGCTTGATCAAATTTTGCTTCTTATATATTGAAGCTCTGTTATTTGGTGTATATACCCTAAAACAATAGGATTGCTATATCTTCTTGAAAAACCATCCTCTTTATTATTCTGAAATGTCCCTATTAGTCCCAGATCAATTCTTTACTGTGAGGCCTACTTTGTCTGATAGCAGTCTAGCTCCTCCAGTTTTCTTTTTATTAGTCCACATGTTACATCTTTGTCCATCTTTTTGCTTTTCATCTATTTGTACTTTTATATTAAAAGTGAGTTTCTTGTAGACAGCATACCATGGGTCTTGATTTATTTCACCTATTCTGACAATCTCTATTTTTTTATTAAATTAGACTGTTTACATTTAAATTGCTTATTGATAAGTTGGCACCTAAATCTGCCATTTTTTTTGTTTTGTTTTCTGCTGCTTCTCTTTTTCTTTCCTCTGCTTTTCTTAACTCCCTGTGGGTTACTTGAACATTTCTTAAGATTACATCTTGACTTGCTTTTCGTGTTTTATAGTATGTTTTGTATAATTTTCTTAGTAGTTGCTCTAGGTATTACCCATAGACATGTTTGGTCCACAGCATTGCTATGCATGGTGTTAGTAGTCTTGATTTTTTTGTTTGTTGAACAATTATAAGATCTAGCAACACAGGATCTAGATTCCAACATAGCCATAATCTACTAGAACCAAGTCATGGCTATTCCTTTTAGATGGGAGATGTGGTTTCCCATTCACCATAGTTTCTACTTCTTTACTGATTCCCAGAGAGAAGCTAGTGTCACTTACTATCTATCACTTTACATACAGTTTGCTTCTAATTTAGGCTGTTTCTGACACCTGTGGGCATAATCAGTTTGTGACTTATGACTTATACTCTAACTTTCTCCCAAAAAAGTGTTAGAGAGGATGATTCAGGCCAATCTTCAAACTTCTTCTCTTGCTATCAACCTATACATCTTCTTCCTTTGCTGCCAAACTTCTTGAAATTATTATTACACTCACTTTCTTTAATTCTTCATTCCCACTCACTTCTTAGTCCATGGAATTTTTCCAGAGCATTCCACTAAAAGAGAGCTTACCAAGGCTAACCAATGAGCTGCTGCTGCTAAGGCATGTTAGTCGTGTCTGACTGTGTGACCCCATAGATGGCAGCCCACCAGGCTCCCCTGTCCCTGGGATTCTCCAGGCAAGAACACTGGAGTGGGTTGCCATTTCCTTCTCCAATGCATGAAACTGAAAAGTGAAAGTGAAGTTGTTCAGTTGCCTTCTCCACACCAATGAACTACATGTGGCTAAATGGAGTGAACACTTTATCTTGAATTGATTGAATCTTTATCTTGTAAAGCATTTGGCATTGTTGATGTTGTATTTTTGAAATTCTTTTCCATTTGCTTCCATGATACCACATTTCTGGTTTTCCTCTTGGTTCTCCAGCCACATGTTTTCTAGTCTTCTTTATCTACTGATGTATTGTATGCTTTATAGCATTACTACAAATATTGCATTCATAATCTCATATGTTTTAGCAACAAAGGCAAAAATATCCATAGGCTAGATTCCTTGAAATTAACTTACTGGGTTAAAATGAACCCATTTAATATTTGATAGATACTGCCAAATTGCTGTCCAAAAAGGTTTTTCTGGTTTACATTCCAACTAAGAGGAAGAGGGAATGCTCATATCCCTCCCTATATGTCATCATCATTGCTGGATATTCTCAATCGTTAAAATTTTCTCCAATCGAACATGCTTTATTTTCTCATTTTCCTGATTATTAGTAAGGTTGAGCTTATTTTAATAAATGTATTGTCCATATATACATAAATTGTCTATTATTATGCTTTGCCATTTTTGAGAGGAGGTGGTTTGAGACACTAGCTCTGGCATATATATATATTGTAAATATTTTCCCAAGTCTGTTATAATTTGTGGTGTTTTTTGGTCTACAGCTAACTTTACCTTTTCACATGAATTTTTCAGTATATTCTTTTTATTACATATTTAAACCATCTGGAATTTATTTTAAGGTGTGGAATGAAGTAGGTCTTAACTTATTCCAAATGGATAGCTAATTTTACCTCCATTATTAATAAATGCTTCATCTTTTCCCTACTTACCTGAAGTACCAGCTTTATTATACATTAAATTTCCATGTGAATATATTTCAGTACAGGTATTCTATTTGACATCATTAGCAAAGTGAAAGTGAAAATGTTAGTCGCTTAGTTGTGTCTGACTCTTTGTGAACCCATGGACTGTCAGACTCCTCTGTCCATGAGATTTCCCAGGCAAGAATACTGGAGTGGGTAGCCATTGACTTCTCCAGAGAAATCTTCCCAACCCAGGGATTGAACCTAGGTCTGCTGATTTTCAGGCAGATTCTTTACCATCTGAACCACTGGGGAAGCCCATCATTAGCAAAGTGACAGCTACACATAGTGGTTAAGAGCTAAGACTATGGAGCCAGGCTACTTGATTCATGTTCAGTTCAGTTCAGTCACTCCGTCGTGTCCAACTTTACAACCCCATGAATCACAGCACGCCAGGCCTCCCTGCCCATCACCAACTCCTGGAGTCCACCCAAACCCATGTCCATTGAGTTGGTGATGCCATCCAATCATCTCATCCTCTGTCGTCCCCTTCTCCTCTTGCCCTCAATCTTTCCCAGCATCAGGGTCTTTTCAAATGAGTCAGCTCTTCGCATCAGGTGGCCAAAGTATTGAACTTTCAGCTTCAGCATCAGTCCTTCCAATGAACACCCAGGACTGATCTCCTTTAGGATGGACTGGTTGGATCTCCTTGCAGTCCAAGGGACTCTCAAGAGTCTTCTCCAAAACCAAGTTCAAAAGCATCAATTCTTCTGCACTCAGCTTTCTTTACAGTACAACTCTCATATCCATACATGACTACTGGAAAAACCGTAGCCTTGACTAGAGGGACCTTTGTTGGCAAAGTAATGTCTCTGCTTTTTAATATGCTGTCTAGGTTGATCACAACTTTCCTTCCAAGGAGTAAGTGTCTTTTAATTTCATGGCTGCAATCACCATCTGCAGTGATTTTTGGAGCCCCCAAAAATAAAGTCAGCCACTGTTCCCACTGTTTCCCCATCTATTTCCCATGAAGTGATGGGACAGATGCCATGATCTTCGTTTTCTGAATGTTGAGCTTTAAGCCAACTTTTTCACTCTCCTCTTTCATTTTCATCAAGAGGCTCTTTAGTTCTTCTTCACTTTCTGCCATAAGTGTGGTGTCATCTGCATAGCTGAGGTTATTGATATTTCTCCCCGCAATCTTGATTCCAGCTTATGCTTCTTCCAGCCCTGAGTTTCTCATGATGTACTCTGCATATAAGTTAAATAAGCAGGGTGACAATATACAGCCTTGACATACTCCTTTTCCTATTTGGAACCAGTCTGTTGTTCCATGTCCAGTTATAACTGTTGCTTCCTGACCTGCATACAGATTTCTCAAGAGGCAAGTCAGGTGGTCTGGTATTCCCATCTCTTTCAGAATTTTCCACAGTTTATTGTGATCCACACAGTCAAAGGCTTTGGCATAGTCAGTAAAGCAGAAATAGATGTTTTTCTGAAACTCTCTTGCTTTTTTGATGATCCACTGGATGTTGGCAAATCGATCTCTGGTTCCTCTGCCTTTTCTAAATACAGCTTGAACATTTGGATGTTCACAGTTCACATATTGCTGAAGCCTGGTTTGGAGAATTTTAAGCATTACTTTTCTAGCATGTGAGATGAGCGCAATTGTGCGGTAGTTTGAGCATTCTTTGGCATTGCCTTCTTTAGGATTGGAATGAAAACTGACCTTTTCCAGTCTTGTGGCCGCTGCTGAGTTTTCCAAATTTGCTGGCATATTGAGTGCAGCACTTTCACAGCATCATCTTTTAAGATTGGAAATAGCTCAACTGGAATTCCATCACCTTCACTAGCTTTGATCATAGTGATGCTTCCTAAGGCCCACTTGACTTCACATTCCAGGATGTCTGGCTCTAGGTGAGTGATCACACCATCATGATTATCTGGGTCATGAAGATCTTTTTTGTACAGTTCTTCTGTGTATTCTTGCCACCTCTTCTTAATATCGTCTGCTTCTGTTAGGTCCTTACCATTTCTGTACTTTATTGAGCCCATCTTTGCATAAAATGTTCCCTAGGTATCTCTAATTTTCTTTAAGAGATCTCTAGTCTTTCCCATTCTATGGTTTCCCTCTATTTCTTTGATTTTAGCTTGTGCTTCATCCAGCCAAGCATTTCTCATGATGTACTCTTCATATAAGTTAAATAAGCAGGGTGACAACATCCAGCCTTGACGTACTCATTTCCCTATTTGGAACCAGTCTGTTGTTCCATTTCCAGTTCTAACTGTTGCCTCTTGACCTTCATACAGATTTCTCAAGAGGCAGGTCACGTGTTCTGGTATTCTCATCTCTTTCAGAATTTTCCAGTTTTTTGTGATTCACACAGTCAAAGGCTTTGACATAGTCAATAAAGCAGAAATAGATGTTTTTCTGGAACTCTCTTGCTTTTTCGATGATCCAATGGATGTTGGCAATTTGATCTTTGGTTCCTCTGCCTTTTCTAAATACAGCTTGTACATCTGGATGTACACGGTTCACGTACTGTTGAAGCCTGCCTTGGAGAATTTTGAGCTTTTCTTTGCTAGCGTGTGAGATGAGCCATTGTGTGGTAGTTTGAGCATTCTTTGGCATTGCCTTTCCTTGGGATTGGAATGAAAACTGACTTTTTCCAGTCCTGTGGCCACTGCTGAGTTTTCCAAATTTGCTGGCACATTGAATGTAGCACTTTCACAGCATCATCTCTCTAAGAAGATTTTTTCTTTTGGTTCTGTCATATATATATATATATATATATATATATATATATATATATATATATATTAGTAAAGATAACTTACTTGAGTTTTTAAATTTTTTTTCATTTTATACTGGAGTATAGTTGATTTACAATGTTGTGTTAGTTTCAGGTGTACAGCAAAGTGATTCAGTTATACATATACATATATCCATTCTTTTCTAAATTCTATTCCCATATAGGTTATTACAGAGTGTTGAGTAACGTTCCCTGTGCTATACAGTAGGTGCTTTTTAGTTATCTATTTTATATATAGTAGTGTATATATGTCAATCCCAATCTCCCTATTTATCTCTACCTCTGTCTTTCCCCTTTAGTAACCAGAAGCTTATTTTCTATGTCTGTGAGCCTGTTTTGTAAATAAGTTGATTTACATCATTTATTCAATTCCATGTACAAGTGATATGATATGGTATTTTTCTTTTGCTGACTTACTTGACTAAGTATGATAATCTCTAGGTCTCTTCACGTTGCTACAAATGACATTATTTCATTCTTTTTATGGCTGAGTAATAGTCCATTACATATATGTACCATCTTTATCCATTCATCTGCTGATGGACATTTAGGCTGCTTCTATGTCTTGGCTATTGTAAATAGTGCTGCAATGGCAATGATTATTGTGGTGCATGTATCTTTTCAAAGTATGATTTTCTCTGGATATATGCCCAGGAGTGGGATTGCTAAATCATATGGTAGCTCTATTTTTAGTTCTTTTTTTTTTTTTGTAAGGAACCTCCATATTTCTCCATAGTGGCAGCACCAATTTACATTCCCACCAACAGTATAGGAAAGTTCCATTTTCTCTACACTCTCTCTGGCATTCGTTGTTTATGGACTTAAATTTTTAAAATGTATTTATTTTAATTGGAGGACAATCACTTCACATCACTGTGGTGGCCCCTGCCACACATTGACAGGAATCAGCCATGGCACACATGCACCCCCACCATCCTGAACCCTCCTCCCACCTCCCTCCCCATCCAAGATGGTAACAACAATCCTATATGTTTATAAACATTTTGATGATGGCCATTCTGACCAGTGTGAAGTGATAGGTCATTGTAGTTTTTTTTTTTTTTTAATTGTAGGGTAATTGTTTTACAATGTTGTGTTGGTTTCTATTGTACAACAACACGAATCAACCATAAGCGCATATATATCCCCTCCCTCTGGAGCCTGCCTCCCACCCACCCACCCTAATTATTGTAGTTTTCATTTGCATTTTTCTAGTAATTAGTGATGTTTAACATCATTTCATGTGCCTATATGCCATCTGTATGTCTTTTGTATGCCATTTGTATGTCTTCTTTGGAGAAATGTCTGTTTAGATCTTCTTCCCATTTTTTGATTGGATTGCTTGTTTGTTTGTTTGTTTGCTATTTAGCTGCATGAGCTGTTTGTATACTTTGGAGATTAATCCCTTGTCAGTCACTTTGTTTGCAAATATTTTCTCTCATTTTGAGGGTCATCTTTTCATTTTTTTTATGGTTTCCTTTGCTGTGCAAAAGCTTTTAATTTTAATTAGGTCCCATTTGTTTATTTTTGCTTTTATTTTCACTACTGTAGAAGGTGGGTCAAAAAAGATCTTGCTGTGCTTTATGTCAGAGTGTTCTGCCTGTTTTCCTCTAAGAGTTTTATAGTATCTGGTCTGACATTTAGGTCTTTAAGCCATTTTGAGTTTATTTTTGTGTACAGTATTAGAGAATGTTCTACTTTCATTGTTTTACATGTAACTGTCCAGTTTTCCCAGCACAACTGATTGAAGGGGTTGTCTTTTTTCCATTGCATATTCTTGCCTCCTCTGTGATAGAGTAATTGACATTAGGTGCACAGGTTTATTTCTGGGCTTTCTATCCTGTTTCACTAATCCATAAGTCTGTCTTTGTGCCAATACTGCACTGCTTTGACTACTGTAGCTGTATAGTATAGTCTGAAGTCAGGAAGACTGATTTTTCCAGCTCTGCTTTTCTTTCTCAAGATTGCTTTGACTATTCAGGATCTTTTCTGTTTCCATACAAATTTTAAGATATTTTCTTCTAGATCTCAAAAAAATGCTATTAGGTAATTTGATATGGACTGCAACATTAGGTAGTAGAGTCATTTTGACAATATTTTTTCTTTTAGTACAAGAACATGATAAGTTTTTCCATCTGTTGGTGTCATATTTGATTTCTTTCATCAGTGTCTTATAGTTTTCAGTGTACAAGTCTTTTGCCTCCTTACGTAGGTTTATTCCTAGGTATTTTATTCTTTGTGATATAATGGTAAATGGAGTTGTTTCCTTAAATTTTATTTCTGATATTTCATTATTAGTGTATAGAAATGCAACAGATTTTTGTGTATTGATTTTGTATCCTTCAGCTTTACCAGATTCATTGATAAACTCTAGTAGTTTTCTGGTAGCATCTTTAGGATTTTCTATGTATAGAATTATGTCATCTGAAAACAGTGACAGTTTTACTCCTTCTTTTCCAATTTGCATTCCTTCTATTTCTTTTTCTTCTCAGATTGTTGTGGCTAGGACTTCCAAAACTATATTGAATAGAAGTGGTGAGAGTGACTATCCTTGTCTTATTCCTGATCCTAGAGGAAATGATTTCAGCTTTTCACTGTTGAGTATGATGTTAGCTGTGGGTTTGTCATATATTGTCTTTATTATGTTGAGAGGTATGTTCCCTCTATACCCACTTTCTGTAGAGTTATTATAAATGGATGTTGAATTTTATTAAAAGTTTTTTATTTATCTATTGAGATGATTGTATGGTTTTTATTCTCCAGTATGTTAATGAGGTGTATCACACTGACTGATTTGCAGATACTGAAAAATCCTTGCTTCCCTGGGATAAATCCCACTTGATCATGTTTTTTGATCCTTTTAATGTATTGTTGGATTTGGTTTGCTAGTATTTAATTGAGAATTTTTGTGTCTATGTTTATCAGTGATACAGCTTGTGGTTTTCTTTCTTTGTGCTATCTTTGTCTGGCTTTGGTGTCGGGGTGATAGTACCTCATAGAATGAGTTTGGAAGTGTTCCTTCCTCTGCAATTTTTGGAATAGTTTCATAAGGATAGGTGTTAACTCTTCTATAAAGGTAGAATTCACTTGTGAGGCCATCTGGTTCTGGTCTTGTTTGTTGGGAGTGTTTTTGACTCTTTGTGTATAGTTTAATTTTCACATATTTGTAAATTTTCCTATTTTCCTCCTGTTATTTTTATTTTCATTCTATTGTGGTCAGAGAAGATATTTTGTATGATTTAATTTTTAAAAAATGTGTTGAGACTTGTTTTGTGGCCTAACATATTTTCTAACATGGAAAATCTTCCATATGCACTTGAGAAAAATGAGCATTCTTCTGTTAAGGGGTAAATGTTCTATGTATGTCTGTTAGGTATAGTTGGTTCATAGATTTGTCCAGGTCTTCTATTTCATTATTGGTTTTCTTTTTAGTTCTATCCATTATTGAAATTGAGCTGTTGGCATCTACAACTATTTCTGTTGAGCTGTCTATTCCTCCCTTCAGTTCTGTCAGCTTTTATACATGTCCATGTTTATTATTGTTATAACTTACTTGTGAATTGACCATTTTATCAATATATGGTATTCTTGTTTATCTCTTTAATTTTTTTGGCCTAAAATCTATTTTCTTTGATATATTAGGGCCATCTCAGGCCTCTTTTGTCTTACTATTTGTATGAAATATGTTTCATTTTATGAATTAAATTCATTTCAAGAATGTTTGAAATGTTCAAGAATGAAATATGTTTCATTTTTTCACTTCTGAACTATTGTGTCTGTGCCTCTAAAGGGAGTATTCTGTAGACAGTGTATATAATTAGATCACGTTTTTAAAATTTTTGTTAAACCAATGTCTAATCTTTGAATTGGAGAGTTTAATTCTTTTAAATTTAAAGTAATAACTGATAAGTGGTTATTTACTCTTGTCATTTCACGGTTTTTTCTATATCTTACTTATATCCTTTTTTCTCTTAATTCATCCATAAATGCCATATTTTGTCATTAATTATTCCTTTTTTGTCTATCATTTTGATTCTCTCTTCATTTCCTTTGCTGTATATATATATTTTTTAGTTTTTATCTTATTGGTTACACTAAGATAAATTGTAACCTCCCCTGGCATTTGCAATCAACATCTTAGCTTCGTAACTATCAAATTTGAATTAATACCAACTTGGTTTTAATAGTATACAAAAACTTGCTCATTCACACCTCAAGTCCCCCTTCTTATATTGTTTTTTTCACAAATCATGTCTTTTTGCATTGTGTGCTCACATATATAGACTTAAAATTATTGTTTTAAGCATTTGTCTTTTAAGTAGTACAGAAAAAAAAGAGGACTTAGAAATCAAAGTAGCAATAATACTGTGTTTTCTATTTCCCTATATAGTAGCTTTACATTGTTTTTTATTATTCATATGGCTTTCAGTTGCTTTGTAGTGTCCTTTCCTTTCAGTTTGGAAGCCTCCCTTTGGTATTTCTTATAGGGCAGATCTACAAATTTTTAACTTCCTTAGTTTAGCTTTTCTTTATCTGAGACTATCTTAATTTTTCCTTCATTTCCTTCATAGAAAAACAGTTTTATTGGAAACAGAATTTTGTTGACAAATTTTTATTTTCATCAATATAAATATGCTGTGCCACTTCCTTCTGGCTTCCATGGTTTCTGAATTTAATAGTCTGTTAATCCTGAGGATCATTTTTACAAGAGTAAATTATCTCGAGCTGCTTTCAAGATTCTATGTATTTGACTTTCAACAACTTCATTATAATGGATTTCCATTGAGGTCTCTTTGAGTTTATCCTGCTTGTAGTTTTTTAAACTTCTGGGATGTGTAGATTTATGCCTTTCCTCAAATTTGATTAATTTTGTGCTATTATATCTGTAAATAATCTTTGTTTCTCTTTCTCTGTATTCTCTCCTTCTGAGGTTTTCATTATGCAAGTGTTGGTATACTTGATGTTATCCCATGGGTCTTTTAGGCTCTGTTCACTTTTTTCATTCTTTTGTCTTTCTGCTCTTCAGACTGGAAGATCTCATTGACTTATCTTTAAGCTGTTGATTCTTTCTTCTGCCTGGTCAAATCTACTATTGAACCTCTCTAGTAAAATTTTCAGTGCAGTTATTAAACTTTTCAATGCTAGAATTTCCATTTGGTTCCTTTTTATAACTTCCCAGCCTTTATTGACATTCTCTATTTGGTGAGAGATCAATTTACTGATTTCCTGCAGCTCTTTTATCATATTTAAAACAGCTGATTTAATGTATTTGCCAAGTCCATGCCTGGGTTTCTTTTTTTTTTTAATTAAATTTATTTATTTTTAATTGGAGGATAATTGCTTTACAGTAATGTGTTGGTTTCTGCCATACATCAACATGAATCAGCCATAGGTATACATATGTCCCCTCCCACCCCATTCCAACCCCTCTGCATTGTCACAGAGCACTGGGTTTGAGCTCCCTGCATCATACAGCAAATTCCCACTGGCTATCTATTTTACATATGTCTGGGTTTCTTGAAAGACAGTTTCTGTTAATTTCCATTTTTCTTGTGAATGGGCTATTTTTTCTTGTCTTTTTTGCTTGTCTTATTTTTTGGTTGAAATAGCACATTTTAAATACTATTATGTTACAACTCTGAAAATAAGGTTATCTTCCTTTCCCAGGATTGTTGTTTCTTCTTCATGTGGGCTGTTGTTTGTTTAGTGACTCTTCTAAATTATTTTTATAAAGTTTGTATTCTTTATCTTGCATGGTCATTGAAATCTATATTTCTTTTTTTAAAATAAATTTATTAATTTTAATTGGAGGCTAATTACAATATTGTATTGGTTTTGCCATACATCAACATGAATCCGCCACGGGTGTACACGTGTTCCCCATCCTGAACCCCCTTCCCACCTCCCTCCCCATACCATCCCTCTGGGTTCCTAGTGCACCAGCCCCGAGCATCCTGTATCATGCATGGAGCCTGGTCTGGCGATTCATTTCACATATGATATTATACATGTTTTAATGCCATTCTCCCAAATCATCCCACCCTCTCCCTTTCCCACACAGTCCAAAAGACTGTTCTATACATCTGTGTCTCTTTTGCTCTCTTGCATACAGGGTTGTTGTTACCATCTTTCTAAATTCCTTATATATGTGTTCAGTTCAGTTCAGTTCAGTTCAGTCACTCAGTCGTATCCAACTCTTTGCAACCCCATGAACTGCAGCATGCCAGGCCTCCCTTTCCATCACCAATTCTCAGAGTTCACTCAAACTCACGTCCATTGAGTCGGTGATGCCATCCAGCCATCTCATCCTCTGTCGTCCCCTTCTCCTCCTGCCCCCAATCCCTCCCAGCATCAGAGTCTTTTCCAATGGGTCAACTCTTCGCATGAGGTGGCCAAAGTACTGGAGTTTCAGCTTTAGCATCATTCCTTCCAAAGAACACCCAGGACTGATCTCCTTTACGATGGACTGGTTGGATCTCCTTGCAGTCCAAGGGATGCTCAAGAGTCTTCTCCAATGCCACAGTTCAAGAGCGTCAATTCTTCAGCCCTCAGCTTTCTTCACAGTCCAACTCTCACATCCATACATGACTACTGGGTGGTTTTTTTTCTGGCTTACTTCACTCTGTATAATAGGCTCCAGTTTCATCCACTTCATTAGACCTGATTCAAATGTATTCTTTTTAATGGCTGAGTAATATTCCATTGTGTATATGTACCACAGCTTTCTTATCCATTCGTCTGCTGATGGACATCTAGGTTGCTTCCACGTCCTGCCTATTATAAACAGTGCTGTGATGAGAAATCTATATTTCATTAGCTTTGTGATTAGATAGTGTTTCTTTAAATGCCTGGAGCTAAAAAATAAAGCAAAAATACCAAAAAGGAAAAAAAAAGCCTCTTTAGTTGTAAAAGGTTGATTCTGTGTTGTGGAACTCTTTTAACACTTAGCCAGGTCATTTAGAAGTCTACTTTAACTTTTACTTCATGTTTGCATGTAGTCTGAAAGTCACTCAGAGGTTCTCAGGCCTTTTCTGAGCATATGTTCAGCCCTAGGCATGTCTGTGGCTTTCTTGATTTCCAGCTATATGCAGGAGATTTAAATGTCATTATTCCCACTCCCATATCTCCTTTCCCAACCTTCTCCTGACCATGATTTCCAGCTTATTGCTAATGCCTACTGTTATTTCTTGCTCCAGGTTCCTTTGGCCTATTTTGTTTTTACTTTCTGTAAATGCACTTGGGAATCCTCCCCAGCCCTGGGAAAGCTTCAAGTCAGTTGAAACAAGGACAAGTCCTTGCACTGGTCCTTTAGGATGATGACAGAGTTTGAAACAAACACACAACAACAATTCTTTGAGAATAAAGTACATAGTGTTCCCTTTGGCATTAGTAAACCTTCCTAAAGAATGTGGACTGTCATTTTCATGGTCACTTCTTCATCTGGGGATGGAAGATGGGGAGGCATTCAAAAAGTCATAGTATTCTCTTAGTGCAATGTAGCAGCATCTTTCTTCATTAAAATTTCTTTGGCTTCCTATGTCTCTGGATATGTTCCAGTATCTCCTAGTGTATAGTCTATGGGAACTTGGATAGAATTTGTATCCCACTGTTGTGTGAAAATTATATACATCTTGATTATGTTGAATTGGTTCATACTGCTTTTCAGGTCTACTATATTCTTCTACTTCTCTGTATATTCATTCTATTTATTTCTGAGAATATGATATTGAAACTCCAACTAAAAATCTTCATATATCTACTTAAACAATGGTAATATATAGTGGAACTATATGTAGCTTTGTTCTGTATTTTCCAAGTCTCCTGTAAATGTGCTATCATATTTTCATATTTTAAAAAATAAATTAAAAAATTAAATAAAGTATGGTTGATTTACAAAAAAAAAAAAATTTCCTCTGGCTGTTGTAAGTTTTTGACTATTTTCTAGAGTCCCACAAAGTTGATTCTGAAGTTTTGGCCAGTTTATCTGTCACATTGTGGAATAAGGGGGCCATGGATTTCCCTATCCTGCAATTTTCTGGGATACCACTCTCTTTGTTCATTTTTGATATATTTATTAAGTTTCCTTATTCCATTTTTATTCTCAAGTGGCTGGTAATTTTCACTTCCTATTTTTACTCTACCTGTGGTTACTTAAAATTTTTATTTTCATCAATTTTATAAAAAGCAAACACCTGTGTTTATAAAGCAAACACCTGTGTAGTTATGATTCGGCTCAAGAAATAGAACATTACCAACACCCTAAAGGCCCACTGTGTGTCCGTTGGAAATCATGTGACTAATTCTTTCATAGAGGAAACTGATATCTTGAATTTTGTGATTAGAATGTCTTTGTTTTTATTATAGTTTTACCACCTATATGTGCATCCCTACACAATATTGTATAGTTGTATTTGTTTTTAGACCATTGTATAAATGTAATCACAGTGCCCAAATTTTATTGTATTGGTTTTTGCTTCTTTTACTCAATATTAAATTTATGAGATTCATACATATTTGGTAAAGTAAGAGCTTAAATTTTCACCCATTAAAAATTTAGGCTGTTTGCCTTTTTATTCTTCAGGTGTAAGAGTTTGATTTAGTTTCTATATAAAGTCCCTTTTCAGATAGATATTTTGAAAAAAAATTTCAGTTTGTGGCTTACCTTTTCATTTTCTTAACAGTGTCTTTGGAAACCCACTCCAGTATTCTTGCCTGGAGAATCTCATGGATGGAGGAGCCTGGTGGGCTACAGTCCATGGGATCGCAAAGAGTCAGACACGACTGAGCGACTTCACTTCACTTGGAAAAGAAAAAGCCTTTACTTTCAATGAAGTCCGATTCATCATTTTTTCTTTTATATTTTGTGGTGGTTGTGTCCTGTTTAAAAAATATTTTCCTGATCCAAAGTCACTCAATATTTTTTAAAAATTTTATTCTAGAACATTTCTAGTTTTAGCTTTTGCATTTAGTTCAGTGATTGATTTCAAGTTAATTGTTTTATATGGTGAGAGGTCATGGTCAAAGTTCTTTTTTTTGCATATGGATATTTAATTATTCCAGTACCAATTATTGAAATGATTATCCTTTCCCCACTTAACTGCATTTTCATTATTCTGTACATCAATTGGCCACATATGTGTGGGTCTATTTCTACACACTTCACTGTGTTTCATTGATCTATATATTTATATTTATATTGCTTCTATAGTCTCTTTAAATGAGAAGGCAATGGCATCCCACTCTAGTACTCTTTTAAATAACTATCACTACTCTTTTCTTTTTCAAAATTGTTTAGGTTATTTTACATTCCTTGCATTTTCATATGAATTTTAGAATCATTTTGTCAGCTTCTATGAAATAGTCTGCCGAGTTTTTGATTGGCATTGGATTGAATATATAGAAACCATATTAACAATAAGAAAGCTTCTGGTCTGTGAACATAGTTTAGCTCTCCCTTTATTTTAGTCTTTGGTTTCTAAATTCTGTTTTTCATATCATGAAAATCCATGTCAAATTTTTCATTTTCATTTGAACATTTATGGATGCTATTTAGAAATATTTAATCTTTCATCTTTTGGATAGTATTATAAATGGTAATTTTAATAAAATAATGTCAATTTCTGAATATAGCTATCATGTAGAAATGCATTTCATCTTGTATGTTGACCTCATATACTTTCTAAATTTTTCATAATTTGCATGTTAGTTCTAGTAGCTTATTTGTGATTCTCTTAAGATTTTATATGCCAGTCAGAATGGCTGTGATCCAAAAGCCTACAAGCAATAAATGCTGGAGAGGATGTGGAGAAAAGGGAACCTTCTTACACTGTTGGTGGGAATGCAAACTAGTACAGCCACTAAGGAGAACAGTGTGGAGATTCCTTGAAAAACTGGAAATAGAACTGCCATACGACCCAGCAACCCCACTGCTGGGCATACACACCGAGGAAACCAGAATTGAAAGAGACACGTGTACCCCAATGTTCATCACAGCACTGTTTATAATAGCCAGGACATGGAAGCAACCTAGATGTCCATCAGCAGATGAATGGATAAGAAAGCTGTGGTACATATACACAATGGAGTATTACTCAGCCATTAAAAAGAATATATTTGAATCAGTTCTAATGAGATGGATGAAACTGGAGTCTATTACACAGAGTGAAGTAAGCCAGAAAGAAAAACACCAATACAGTATAATAACTCATATATATGGAATTTAGAAAGATGGTAACAACAACCCTGTGTGCGAGACAGCAAAAGAGACACAGATGTATAGAACAGTCTTTTGGACTCTGTGGGAGAGGGAGGGAGGGGATGATTTGGGAGAATGGCATTAAAACATGTATAATATCATATAAGAAATGAATCGCCAGTCCAGGTTCGATGCAGGATACAGGAAGCTTGGGGCTTGTGCACTGAAATGACCCAGAGGGATGGTATGGGGAGGGAGGTGGAAGGGGGGTACAGGATGGGGAACACGTGTACACCCATGGTGGATGCATATTGATGTATGGCAAAACCAATACAATATTGTAAAGTAAAAAAAAATGATAATAATAATAAAAAATTTAAAAAAGATTTTATACATAGATGATTATGTCTACTGCTAATAAATAAAATTTTATCTTTTTCTTTTCAAGCCCCATGCTTTTTTCCCCCTATATCTTTCCTTATTGCACTGGATAGTATCTCCAGCTCAATACTGAATAGAAGTCTTACCTTAAAATAATATAATACCACTTTTCATGTAGTATAAGAACCCTACAGCAATATATTTTCATTTCTCTCCTCAAGTCTTTGTGCTCCTTTTTGTTGCATATTTTACTTCTACTACATAGTCACACAATCATTATGTTGAAATTTTTTATTTAAATAATTATCATTTTCCTCTTACTTGTAACTGTATTTGGCACTTCATAAGCTCTTCAGTAAGTAGCACGTAGCTCACACAGGATGTTAAAGTCATATACATTATCCGCAGCAAATTAGAAACAGAAAAAAAAAGAGTATTGTGCTATAAGTCTTTGTATTTTTTTTTTTAAGAAAAAGGAAGAATTATGTTAGGTCCAATCTGAACAGGTGAGGGTTTTAAAGGACATCACCTGCCATTTCCTTAAGTTTTAAAATTTACAACTGTGTAATTTTAAGTAACGAAGCAGCTGGTTGTATTCTATGATACCATAGCAAAAGCTTTCAGAAAGGAAACTCATCTCTATTTTCTTAGTGGCATCTAACAGACTTTCAAATACCAAGAATCTTAACTTATGAATGGTAGTAGTATTTGATGCTCCAAAGTAATCTGATAAATTGACATTAGAATAGAATTGTGCCAACTTGGAATTCTCAAGCTAAGTTTTCCATCTTTCAGAACTCCTTCTTTTAATATTAATCTTTGACCTCTGAGTTTATATTTTTTAACAAATTTGTAAATTTTGGCCACTGTTTTTTATTTTTTCTTTTTTGAGGTAGGCTACCATTGCTATTTTATTTTTTTATTATTTTTATTTATTTTTTTAATTTAAATTTATTTATTTTAATTAGAGGCTAATTACTTTACAATATTGTATTGGTTTTGCCATACATCAACATGAATCCGCCACAGGTGTACACATGTTCCCAATCCTGAACCCCCCCCTCCCACCTCCCTCCCCGTACCACCCCTTTGGGTCATCCTAGTGCACCAGCCCCAAGCTTCCTGTATCCTGCATCAAACCTGGACTGGCAATTCATTTCTTATATGATATTATACATGTTTTTTTCAAATAATTCCACTCACTTCTCAGTTTCCAGTTACACATATATTAAGTTACTTGCTGTTGTCCAACAGCTCACTGACATTTTATTCATTTTTAAAAGTATGCTTTCTCTATTTTATTTTGGATAGTTTCTATTGCTATGCTTAATGGTTTATTAGTTTTTTCTACAATGTCTAATCTGTTGCTAACCAAAACCAATGATTTCCTATCTAAAATATGTTTTTCTCTAGAATTTTAATTTGGGTCTTTTTATATCTTTTCTTTCTTTCTTCGTCATGTTCTTCTCTACCTTTTTGTAAATATAGTATTTATTTATAATTGTTATTTTATCATCTTTGTCTACTAATTCTATCATCTGTGTCATTTATGGTTCTTTTTCAGTGGAGTTATTTTTCTCATTGTAGATTATATTTTCCTATTTCTTTACATGCCTGGTAATTTTTATTGAATGACAGACATTGTGTTGTAAATTGTTGTGTGTGTTGAATTGTTTGTGTATTCCCTTAAATATTTTTGTGCTTTGTTCTGTGACATAGTTAAGTTACTTAGAAAATTTTTAATCTATTCAAGCTTTGTGTTTCAGCTTTGTTAGTCAAGTCCAGAACAGCCTTTAGTCTAGAGCTAATTTATCCCCACTATTATGATGTTTGTTATAGATTTGTTTGTAACTACTTTTCATCAGATTAAAGAAGTTCCTATCCATTCATATATTTTTTAGACTTTTTATCATCATTGGAACAGTATTTCTCCAACTATTGAAATGTTTTATGATTTTTTCTCTTTTATTTTGTTAATGTGATGAGTTACATTGTACAAAATTTTAGCCACTCTTTCATTTCTGAAATAGGCCTAACTTGCTCATGATGTTTTATCTTTTTAATATATTTCTTTCTTCCATTTGCTAGTCTTTTGTTTAAGATTATTGCATCTATATTTATAAGTAAGAATCATCTGTAGTTCTATTTTCCTTACTCTTTTTTATATCAGGTTTAGTAGTAAGATTATATTGGCCTTATAACATGAGTTGAAGTATTTCCTCATTTTCTCTTTGCAGGAAGATGTTTTGAAATATTGATCTTATTTCATCTTTAAATGTTTGAATTTGCCAAAGATATCTTGACCTGAAGATTTATCTGTAAGAATGTTTTTAATTAAAGAGTATTTTAAATTGTTATAGGCTTAATGAAACAATGTATTTCATCTATTGTTTTTGTGTTGATTGTTACATTATTTTACTTTCTTAGACATTTCTAGGAGAATATTCTAGCTACATTCCACTGTTCTTGCCTGGAGAATCCCAGGGACTGGGGAGCCTGGTGGGCTGCCATCTGTGGGGTCGCATAGAGTTGGACACAACTGAAGCGACTTAGCAGCAGTAGCAGCAGCATTCTAGCTAAGTCTTCCAAATCACTAATTTATAGCCATCTTCTTTTTCTTGATGTTCCTTTATTTTGAGATTTTAATATTTTTAACAATAAATATTTCAATTTCTTAGAGATCAGATTGATGCATTTTCATAGCCATGTGTTCTTGCTTTATCGTTTTGATATGCTATTGACTTTCTCTGAGGTTGTAAAATTAACTCTTTTTAAAGCCTTTTAAAAATTATCTTTTTCTTGGGGAAAATTATTCAATTTGTTCACTTTTATTACTATGAATTTCTTCAAATATTTGGTGATTCTTGATTGCCTATTCATATTCACCAAAGAAGGTCTTGGTTCATCATTAGCAGCAGATAAGGGTTTCTTCAGCAATTATGGAGAGTACATTGTCTCAATAAACTTCACTGAATGGAAAATTGAGTAATTTTCCCTGTGTACAAGTGGGAGGATATGCTGACAGGCTTTCCTCCAGAGTACTTTGGTATGAAACTGCTAGGCAAGCCAGGGATTGTTATTATTGCCAAAGTAAAAAAGTCTTCATCTGGGAGTGGAACATTTTAGTGTATTTAACTCCTATGCAGAGCTGTATTTTTCCCACACCCTCCCATTTTTTGGTTGTGATTTGATGATATTGGGACTCTAGTCCCAATATACATAAGCTCATCATGGAATATATTCCATGTTTTTAAAACTGATAACTGATACTGGGGTCAAAATAATGAATCCAGGTACTATTTATACACAACTTGATGTTTGGGATGTTTGGGTGTTTATTTCAGCTGTTCTACAATATTTTATCACCTTGATGATTTTTCTATGACCTGCTTTTGCTTCCATAAAGCTTGGAGTTTCTTTGAAGCACCACTGTAAACAGTGTCTCTTACCTCTGCAACAGTTGTCTTTCTCCTGTTTCTATTTTACACTGCATAGTCTGTGTGCTAGTTTTACCAACACTATTATACTTATTTTATATCTTGCAGAAATTCTTCAGTGCTTCTGGTCTAATGATAGTTCCCCTATTTGCAGTTTTTAGTTTCTTTATTTTTTCTATTTCAATGGAAATTTTGGCACTGAAATAGGTAAATAATTGAGCTCATTTCACAGTCTCAAGATAGAAATCCACATTATCTTTCTAATATTGGCCTACTTTGCCTCCCTTCTCCACTGGACCTTTCTTTTTGACTTTTTCTGAGTTATAAGGAGGTAGTAGATATTCCCTGGTTTTGTGTTTCTTTTGCTTTATAAAATAACTCTCACCTAGTTTCAAACAGTTGGGCTAATTTAATTTTTTCCTCCAGATAATCCTCTGTAGCCCATGGTCATAGGGAGAGTCTAAGATGTTATTAATGATCAATGCCAGTCCAGGTTCGATGCACGATACTGGATGCTTGGGGCTGGTGCACTGGGACGACCCAGAGGGATGGAATGGGGAGGGAGGAGGGAGGAGGGTTCAGGATGGGGAACACATGTATACCTGTGGCGGATTCATTTTAATATTTGAAAAAAATAATACAATTATGTAAAGTTTAAAAATAAAATAAAATTTAAAAAAATAAATGAAAGTTATTAGTTTAAAACCTTCAGTAGAGCTATTTAATATGGACTGTAGATAGATGTCACATATATGCCTGACCAAGGGGAATAGGTTATTTTTTCAATCACATTGTGCCAGATCAAGATGCACCTTTAAAGACCGTTCAGCTTAACTGCTTTGTACATATGTGGGGTAAGCTGAGTTAAATTAATTTTTCAACTTCATACAGCTAGCTAGAGACAGAACCAAGAGTAAATCTTAGACCTTTTGTGCCTTCTACAGCATTATGCTTCTCATCATAAAATGATGATGACAATAAACCCTGTTCTTTCAGCTTATCAGAGAGATTTAAAGTCCAAATTCAAGTCTTCTAATCATTGCACTCATCTCACATGCTAGTAAAGTAATGCTCAAAATTCTGAAAGCCAGGCTTCAGCAACATATGAACCGTGAACTTCCAGATGTTCAAGCTGGTTTTAGAAAAGGCAGAGGAACCAGAGATCAAATTGCCAACATCCACTGGATCATTGAAAAATCAAGAGAGTTCCAGAAAAACATCTATTTCTGCTTTATTGACTATGCCAAAGCCTTTGAACGTGTGGATCACAATAAACTGTGGAAAATTCTGAAAGAGATGGGAATACCAGACCACCTGACCTGCCTCTTGAGAAACCTGTATGCAGGTCAGGAAGCAACAGTTAGAACTGGACATGGAACAACAGACTGGTTCCAAATAGAAAAAGGAGTACTTCAAGACTGTATATTGTCACCCTGCTTATTTAACTTATAGGCAGAGTACATCATCAGAAACGCTGGGCTGGAGGAAGCACAAGCTGGAATCAAGATTGCCTCAAGAAATATCAATAACCTCAGATATGCAGATAACACCACCCTTATGGCAGAAAGTGAAGAAGAACTAAAGAGCCTCTTGATGAAAGTGAAAGAAGAGAGTGAAAAAGTTGGCTTAAAGCTCAACATTCAGAAAACTAAGATCATGGCATCCAGTCCCATCACTTCATGGGAAATAGATGGGGAAACAGTGGGAACAGTGGCTGACTTTATTTTTGGGGGCTCCAAAATCACTGCAGATGTTGATTGCAGCCATGAAATTAAAAGATTCTTACTCCTTGGAAGGAAAGTTAAGACCAACCTAGACAGCATATTCAAAAGCAGAGACATTACTTTGCCAACAAAGCTCCATCTAATCAAGGCTATGGTTTTTCCAGTATTAATGTATGGATGTGAATGTTGGACTATAAAGAAAGCTGAGCACTGAAGAATTGATGCTTTTGAACTGTAGTGCTGGAGAAGACTCTTGAGACTCCCTTGGACTGCAAGGCAATCCAACTAGTCCATCCTAAAAGAGATCAGTCCTGGGTGTTCATTGGAAGGACTGATGTTGAAACTGAAGCTCCAATACTTTGGCCACCTGATGCGAGGAGCTGACTCATTTGAAAAGACCCTGATGCTGGGAAAGATTGAGGGCAGGAGGAGAAGGGGACAACAGAGGATGAGATGGTTGGATGGCATCACCGATTCAATGGACATGGGTTTGGGTAGACTCCAGGAGTTGGTGATGGACAGGGAGGCCTGGCGTCCTGTGGTTCATGGGGTCGCAAAGAGTCGGACACGACTGAGCAACTGAACTGAACTGAATCGTGTAACCTCCATCTATCTTTTATCATGTTATCTGCTACATTTATTTGTCTAACCTGACATTTATTTGTACTATCTGTTACTTGAGAACGTGTCCCTCTGTATACTTATTCCTTCTTTTGTCTCTTTCATGATGAGTTGTTTCATTATGCAGGGATATCTTCCCCATGAAGCCTTCTGCGCCTTTCCCTGTCATCAGCAATTATTCCTACACGTTCTTATAGTAATTTTTCATGTGCTTGTCATGGTACATATTCCATGATGCTTGTCAAAAGTCGTGATTTGTAACATAGATTAGAGGATTTTCTTTTATGATGGTCTCTTTGGATTGACAATAGGACTCTTTCACCAGCAATCTTGTGCAAAGAGATGTGAAGGAGTCATATTACCTTATAATGTTATGATGGAAGGAGGGATACAATATCATTTTTAAAACAGGAGTCAATATTCTTCTCATGAAGGACAGGAAGCTGGAAAAGAGAAGATACTAGAATAGGCTATCTACTAGAGAGAATAGAAATGGACCTGGGAAATTCCTCCTGTGGATGTCAACAATACCCTGGTGAAGGCTTATACACTTTAATTGTGAGGAGACATTAGCTGGGTAAAATACTCAGAGTAGATGTAAGTAGACCGGCAAAGAGAAGACACAAACTTATTTGAGCCTGGTAATGATGACCAGTTCATTCCTGAGGGAAATTTGTGATTGGTTCAAGTAGTGTGACTATGCCTATGATGACACAGAAGCTGAGTGACAACAGTGAGAAAAATGCTATGAAGAAATTTTACTTTCTGAGGCTCTAAGCTTTGTCTGGCACTACTCATTGGGAACTTGAAAGAACTGGGCATATGCATATAATTTTGAAAGAACAAAGAGCATTACAGGAACATTGAGAAACTGGGGGAAATTCAATCTTTATGTATTGATGCTTTTTTCTTTTAAATCAGATCTCTTCCTACTTTGTCTGGCTACCCAGTGGTAAATTTTTAACATTCTACATGGAGGTTCAGCCAAACAAAGGGTGATAAGTCTCCCAGTATGTAAGTCAAGTATTTCATCCTAAATAAAATGTTCTTATACTTGTGCTATTTCCACTGCTAGAATACAAACACAGATGAAGCTGATATATCAGGGAGCATGTTGCATTTGTTTCTGTGTTCCTTTCCTGGCCTCTTTTTCTACTGCCAAAGCCCTGGCTTGGCACAGAACTTGGTTCAAAGTGTTAGTCACTCAGTTGTGTCTGGCCCTTTGTGACTCCGCCAGGCTCCCAAGTCCATGGGATTCTCCAGGCAAGAATACTGAAGTGGGTTGCCATTTCCTTCTCCAGGAACTTTATTCAAGGAGGTGTTTTTAACCAACTGAGTGCATGTGGGAAGTTTCATTTCATGAGCCATGGTTCTGGAGTCCTGGTCATGCTGGAGGCAAGTTGGCTTCCTAGATATTTTTCAAAAAGCTTACTGACTTATTAAGCACTTTCTGTTGAAACCCAGACCAGACCATTCACCCCAGTCCCATTAAATGATGGAGAAAAGTTCAATTTTTATAGCAGTGTAAGATGAGACATCTGTAGCTATCAATAAACTTTCTCAAAGCTGCATATGAACCAAGTAAAATTTGTATTTTAGTGATGCTTACCATAAAATAATTAAACTCCAAGAAAAAAACAGTTTAAAATTTGTTGGATAGTTTTCCTTATGCCTACAAATGAGGGAAAATCTTTTTAAGGTATTTGTCCATTTGGCCCTTTATCAGTTCTAGCCAACTGTTTCACTGAAAGACCCTAGTTAAATAGATGAAGCTAGGCAGAGGCTTTGGAGCATTGTCTTAGGAGGAATGGAAGATTCCAAACAATGAAATGAGGACAAAATAGATGTAAAAAATTGCAGTGACAGAGTTAAACGGAGGAACTCTAAGAACTTCAGGAAGCTTCCTAGAGAGATTTTGAGTTTTATTGTAGTTGGACGGAAGAATACACACCCAAAGAATATGAAAGCATGAATATACTTATTTGTATAGGATAGTTTCATGGATACCAAAGAACAGAACAACTTGCTTGTTCTATGCTCATTACCCTTGTCTTAGTTGTTATTAAAAATTCCACCAAGTTGGGGCCTATTCTCAGGCTCACTCTAGTTCTTTCTGTTTTATTTTCTTTGAGGCCCACTCCAATACCACCAGGAATAGAGCCCTACCTTGAACCCTACTCTTTCTTGCTGAGCTTTTAGATGTTCAGTGGAACTCTTGAATCTCCATCTCTTGTGATCTAGATCCTGTCAATCTAGACTCACATACTGCCCTGGAAACACTGATATGCCATCCCCAAACCCATCATAAATTTGAATGTTTAACTCTTTACTTACACTAGGCCTTTACCTGAGAGACTAAATTTTGGCTGGTATCTAGAGAGAAATACACAACTCTCTGGGTTGGTTTCATTTTAAATTCTTAAACTTAGGTGGCCTGCTTAGTGGCATCCTCAGTTCCCTTTCCATTTACTCTCTCACTCAGACAACTGATGCACACTATCACTTTTATTTAAAATTCCAAAATCTCCTCTTTCACTCTTGTTTTTACTGGGAAAATAGAAGCAATCAGAAGGTGATTGCCTCATGCTTTCACCACTTTATCTATCATTCATTATTTGCACCCATAAACCTACCTTCCCCCTATTTCTCTGAACTATGCATACTCCTAACTAGTATTAATCTTTCCACTTGTACCTTGAATCCCCCTCAAGGGCAGCACTGTAGTAAGCCTCACCTCTCTCAGCAGACATTTGGTTCTGTCCAAAATTTCTGTAAGACCTTTGGTCCATGCCAAAAGGTCCTTAAAATTTGTAGTTCTATCCAGAACATTCATGAACATATTTGGTCCATGCCAAACAATTTCATATAGCAACAAATACCACGGTTCTTTTGATGTTGAGTGTCTCCATTGCACTGCACAATTGCACTCATCTCACACACTAGCAAAATAATGCTCAAAATTCTCCAAGCCAGGCTTCAACAGTACGTGAACCATGAACTCCCAGGTGTTCAAACTGGATTTAGAAAATGCAGAGGAACCAGAGATCAAATTGCCAACATCCACTGGATCATAGAAAAAGCAAGAGAGTTCTAGAAAAACATCTGCTTTACTGGCAATGCCAAAACCTTTGACTGTGTGGATCACAAAAAAACTGTGGAAAATTCTTCAAGAAATGGGAATGCCAGACCACCTTACCTGCCTGCTAAGAAATCTGTATGCTGGTCAAGAAGCAACAGTTAGAACGAGACATGGAACAACAGACTGGTTCCAAATTGAGAAAGGAATATGTCAAGGCTGTGTATTGTCACCCTGCTTATTTAACTTATATGCAGGGTATATCATGTGAAATGCCAGGCTGGATGAAGCACAAGCTGGAATCAAGATTGCTGGGAGAAATATCAATAAGCTCAGATATGCAGATGACACCACCATTATGGCAGAAAGTGAAGAAGAACTAAAGAGCCTCTTGATGAAAGTGAAAGAGGAGAGTGAAAAAGTTGGCTTAAAACTCAACATTAAAAAAATGAAGATCATGGTATCTAGTTCCGTCACTTCATGGAAAACAGATGGGGAAACAATGAAAACAGCGAGAGATTTTATTTTCTTGGGCTCCAAAATCAGTGCAGATGGTCAGTGCAGCCATGAAATTAAAAGATGCTTGCTCTTGGAAGAAAAGCTATGACTAGCCTAGACAGTGTATTAAAGAGCAGAGATATTACTTTGCCGACAAAGGTCCATCTAGTCAAAGCTATGGTTTTTCCAGTAGTCATGTATGGATGTGAGAGTTCGACTATAAAGAAAGCTGAGCACCAAAGAATTGACGCTTTTGAACTGTGGTGTTAGAGAAGACTCTTGAGAGTCCCTTGGACTGCAAGGAGATCCAACCAGTCCATCCTAAAGGAAATCAGTCCTGAATATTCATTGGAAGGACTGATGCTGAAGCTGAAGCTCCAATACTTTGGCCACCTGATGAGAAGCACTGACTGATTGAAAAAGTCCCTGATTCTGGGAAAGATTGAAGGCAGGAGGAGAAGGGGATGAGAGAGGATGAGATGGTTGGATGGCATCACTGACTCAATAGACATGAGTTTGAGCAAGCTCCAGGAGTTGGTGATGGATAGGGAAACCTGGCATGCTGCTGTCCATGGGGTCTCAAAGAGTTGGACATGAATGAGTGACTGAACTGAACTGAAGTGTCTCCATGGATGTTTTGGACAGGATCAAATATAACCAGATTTCAAGGACCTTTTGGCATGGACCAAATGTCTAATGGACATTCTGGATAAAACAAAATGTCCCGCAAGTCCTCTCTTTCTTGCATTACCAACCTTTCCTTTTCTACTGAATCCTTTCCATCTGTCGACAAACATGCTATAATACATTCTATGTTAAAAATACTGAACAGAACTTGGACCTCATATTTCCCTTCCCTTCTGCTTCCTTAAGTATGTCTCTGGTTCCCTTTACAGCAAAATTTCTTGAAAGAATTTTCTGGACCTGATGTTTCTCCTTTCTGTTCTTGTTCTTTCTTAAAGCTATTGTAGTTAAGTTTTCAGTTTTATCACTCCACTGGAACTTCTCTTGTCAAGTTTGCCAAGGAACTTCACTTTATCAAATCTCACTCATCTTACCTGATCTTTCAGAGGCATCTAAATCTGCTTATTTTCCTTTCCTTCTTGAAACTGTACCAGTTATCCAAGTGGAAATGACTGGTTCTCAACCAGGAGAGGTACTATCCCACTAAGGAGCATTTGGAATTGTGTGTATGGGCTCTTTGGTTACACAATAACTGAAGAAAGGGAGCATACTACTGGTATTTAGTAGACAGGACCCAAATGTGCTAAAAGTCCTTCAAATTATGGGATGGTTTCTTATAATAGAGAATTTTCCCACTCCAGATGCCAGCAGTACCCTCATTGCAAAATACTAGAGCAAGTTTTTTTAGAGAAAGAATTATATTCCAAAAGAGGATGGACAATAAATAAATAAATTCAATTCATAGAACAGGTAAATTCATTCATTACAGACACTAAACAAACTTTATGATATTATGCTTGAGACTTTGTCAATCTTCTTTGAAGAGTTAATGCAAACAGCAGATGAGAGAGGAGCCAGTTCAGTAGCAAAACAAGAAAATCGATGTGTTATAGACACATCTCATTCTTTATCAAAAGTAGTGTTTCTAAGCCTGATAACTCATTGTATTCTACTTTAGTTCAAATCCAGAAATACTTAGTGGGCATCTTTTGCTGCTTAACCAATGGTTACTCTTCTCTCCTATCTTACTTGACCTGTCAGCAGCATGATCTTTGAAGTTCCGACCTTGAAATGTGAAGATTCTGAAATTCTGAATCTAAATGATAAAAGCAGATAGACATTACTTGAAGATTCCCCCAAGAACTTTCTAGGCAGCAGCTACTTCAAGCACTTCTGTTTGGGTTGGGTGAAGCTATACTTTGCTGTTATAAAAGTAGTAATTGAATTTTACATTCACATCCCTTAGGGTGGCTAAGTTAGCAGCATGGGATGGTGGGGCATATGTGTGTCCTGTTAGAGTTTTGTAGAAAAAACTAGGCACTGTCTTCTCTGGCCAGTCTTCTTTACTGATCTGCATGAAGTGCCAGCCTCTGTCATTAAAAAGAAGTATATGGTTTTTATCATGAATGATTCTCCAACTGCCTGTTACCTGGATAGGGAGGATCAGAAGGCCATATGATTGCATTTTGTTTGTGATGTGCTTTCTCCTTTCCCTGCCTGTGCATGCACTTGCTCATATGTCATTTCTATGAAGCATTCCCAAGAATCTACCATAAATAGTTCAGTGACGGCCAGAGCACCAAGGTCTGCTGCTACTTTGAGTAAACAAACCTGTTATAGTTACAGGGAATCTGAAAGTCCTTAGGTTGATGTTATTTTGCACAAAGTCTAGTCACAGTGTAATAAATTGGTGTTTGAATCTCTCTCAAGTGTCCCATATTGTGATAGTTTCTGTTCTGAAATTTTCCCAGGGGTTTTTACATTTCCCTGGAACTTTGATTTTAACTAAGTTTCAGTTGTCTGATTTTTAAGAACTTACTAGGTTATTATATCACCTCCCAAGCCTGGTAAGTTACTATTACTTTGTCTGGGTTCTTCAATATACAAACATAGTGGTATGGCAGCCATTGTAACAGACTTGGGAGGAGACAGTTCTTCCTAGGGTACAGAAATAGAATTACAGGGCACTTCCTCAAAATGCTCAGGGACTCTACTACTACTACTACTACTAAGTCGCTTCAGTCGTGTCCGACTCTGTGCGACCCCACAGACGGCATCCCATCAGGCTCCACCATCCTTGGGACTGTTGTATATAGCAATGATGAGCAGTTCTTCACGGGAGCTGGTGGGGGAGGAGTGAGAGGCCAGCTCTCAATCGCTGCTAAGAGGAGATCAGAGGCTAATGTACATGTTTATAATCAAAACAATAAAGTAATAATAATAATTGCCACTTATATAGAGCTTACTACATGTTGGATATTTCTCTAAGTATCTTACCTATTGTTGTTGTTGTTCGGTTGCTCAGGCGTGTCTGACTCTGCGACCACATGGACTGCAGCATGCCATGCTTCCCTGTCCTTCACCATCTCCCGGAGTTTGCTCAAGCTCATGTCCATTGAGTCGGTGTTGCTATCTAACCATCTCATCCCCTGAACACACCCTTCTCCTTTTGCCTTCAATCTTTCCCAGCATCAGGGTCTTTTCCAGTGAGTCGGCTCTTCATATCAGGTGGTCAAAGTATTGGAGCTTCAGCTTAAGCATCAGTCCTTCCAGTAAATATACAGGTTAATTTCCTTTAGGATGGACTGGTTTGATCTCCTTGCAGTCCAAGGGACTCTCAAGAGTCTTCTCCAGCACCACAGTTCAAAAGCATCAATTCTTTGGAGCTCAAACTTCTTTATGGTCCAACTCTCATATCTGTACATGACTACTGGAAAAACCATAGCTTTAACTATATGGACCTTTGTCAGCAAGTGATGTCTCTGCTTTTTAATATGCTGTCTAGGTTTGTTGTAGCTTTTCTTCCAAGGAGCAAGCGTCTTTTAATTTCATGACTGTAGTCTCCAACTGCAGTGATTTTGAAGATGAAAAACTCCAAAGAAAATAAAATCTGTTACTGTTTCCATTTTTTTCCCATTCTATTTTCCACGAAGTGATGGGACAAGATGCCATAATCTTAGTTTTTTGAATGTTGAGTTTTAAGCCAACTTTTTCACTCTCTCCTTTCACCTTCATCAAGAGGCTTTTTAGTTCTTCTTCACTTTCTGCCATTAGGGTGGTGTCCTCTGTATATTTGAGGTTGTTTATATTTCTCCTGGCAATCTTGATTCCAGCTTGTGCCTCATCCAGCCTGGCATTTCACATGATGTACTCTGCATATAAGTTAAATAAGCAGGGTGACAATATACAGCCTTGCCATACTCTTTTCCCAATTTTGAACCAGTCTGTTGTTCCATGTCCAGTTCTAATTGTTGCTTCTCATCTGTTGTTCCATGTCCAGTTCTAACTGTTGCTTCTTGACCTGCATACAGGTTTCACAGGATGCAGGTAAGGTGATCTGTTATTCCTATATCTTTAAGAATTTTCTATAGTTTGTTATGATCCACACAGTCAAAGGCTTTAGTGTAGTCAATGAAGCAGAAGTAGACGTTTTTTCTGGAATTCTCTTGCTTTTTCTATGATCCAACGGATGTTGGCAATTGATCTCCTGTTCATCTGCCTTTTCTAAATCCAGCTTGTACATCTGGAAGTTCTCTTCTTTAGCAACCTCAAGTCTGTTCTCTGTGTCCTTGATTTTGTTGCTGTTTCATAGGTAGATGTATCTGTGTCATATTTTAGATTCCACGTATAAGTGATATCATATGGTATTTTTCTTTCTCTTTCTGGCTTAGTTTTTGAGACTAGCACATTGTCCCTTAAACTCCACCTCTAACAGGTATGCCTTCCTCTCTACTAGCTGTATAGCCTTAGGAAATCACTTTATTTCTCTATGCCTTCATTTACTTGGAAGTACAATGGGACCTTTTTGACAGGTCTTCTGTGAAGTTTATAGGAGTTGTGTGTATATAAAAGCATATTGCATAGTTCAGGGCACAAAATGTTTTGTCGTAACATAATCTAAATGTAATCATCCAATTTTGCCTTGAGCATTTATTCCAGGGACTCTCAAACTTTCAGGTACATCAGAATCATCTGATCTGTTACAAAGATCATGTCTGTTGGTTTCATCCAACACTGATTTAGTAGTCTTTTGCAGTGCACAGGAATTTCCATTTTTCAGGAGATTGTACTATAAATAATTCTGGAACTACACTTTGAGAAGCACTGGGTATGATGAAATGCCCTTTCCCTCAACACCTGCCCTGTTATTCTCTTTAAATACATGTACATCTAGGCGTATGGATACTGCATTCTGGTAGTGTTACATCTATATTTGGCATGGGAATACAGCCTTTATGTAAGGGCAGAATATCATCAGTGAAGGGAGAGAGAGAGTTATGTTTCAGCCTACAAACCAGGAAGCCGGATTTGAGGGGGAGGATTTTAATAGGTCATCAACATAGGAGAATTCAATTGATTGCTTCCTCTCTCTCTCCATACCATGAATAGTATTAGTTTGTCTAGGGCGATCTTTGGGTAGTAGGTTGGTGAAAATAAGATGACTCAGTAGCTATAAGGCAAAGAAAAAAATCAAGGCCAAGTGCTGTAAGATTGTGTCAGCTATTTAGAGCAAGACAGCAGATGGACTTGGTGGTGCATGTATAAACTGAATCATGTCTCCTTTTTGTGTTTTGTACTATCTATGTTTGCTTTTTCTCACTCCCTTAGTATTTGGATTTTTTTCTTTGAAAAAATTTCAATCTGTCTCAGTTATTCTAAGAGGAAACCATGTGAAAAGGTTTGTTGGACCAAAGTGTTAAGCTGCATCCGTGAGGGAAAAATGAGAGTCAGAGCAATATAGAGTTAGTGCCTTTGATCAGCTGTTCCCGTCCTCAACCTGAGATTCAATTTCTAGTACTAAACTTTTGTCTGTATGAGATTTTAAAATAGAAGGTGCATCAGGGAACTTAATCCTACTACAAAGATGGCTGAAGTATTATCCATTCCACAGCTGTCCCGAGGGCCAAAGAAGGCATGGATAGCATAGTTTAAGATTGGTAATATGTTTAGGAAAGCCAGGTTCTTCAATAGCTTTGTGTAGAAAGCTTTGTATAGAAAGGATCCCAGGTCCAAGGCAGATCATCATCCATCTTTACGGTTATTCTTTAACAATTCTGCTGTCACATGAGTTTGACAAAATTTATCTTAAATGTATATGTATTTTAGTTCTTCAAATCCTTGCCAGAGCATGAAATATTGTTTTGGTATAGCATATACTTCTGTAAACACTACTGAAAGATATTTTTTAAAACAGAGAAAAGTACACAAATGATTTTAAATGTTTAATGGTGAGCAAAACAGCAGTTATCTCATTGTAAGAATCTGATCAACTAAGATGTAATATCCAGGTTTGAAGACCTCAGATTATTCTGTTGTTAGTGGTGGAAGGTGCTCAGTGCTGGGTGGTAGGAAGTCAAACAATGCAACTCATTATTGATCCTTTCCTTATTATAGCCCAGGTCTCTTGAGTCATTCACTCCCCTAAAGCATGCCTATCCATTACCATTACAGCAGTGTCTTGATTCTACTTCATATTGTATTCAGGTCACCACATTTCTATCTCCCTATTAGACTTTGAACCCTTTAAAGAAAGAGACCATGACCTTCAACCTGAATTGTCTTCTATAATATGTTCTCAGAAAATGCTCAATTGAAAAATATCAGAAAAACAAAGAAACAGGTCTGTATAGAAATCAACTATAAAAATAATTTATAGATCTAAAGGTCACCTTTACTTGTAGCAAGTAGAGATGAGACTAGGCTCCAAACAGACCTGAACATCTGGTCTCAGGAGGAGAGATGATCAGGCCCAACGTTACTCTTTGCACAGAGGAGTCCTATTCATTTTCCTTACAATGAATGATTCCCAGGTGGCTTTCTTTATCCTTGTCTTCAGATAGAAACTATACTTATCTTCCATGGCTGCAGAGAAAGTAAATGCAGCCTGAGTTGCTTAGCAAAGGATTCAGAGATGCTTGTCAATGAAGGTGTGTTAGGCAACACTGTGGTAGTAAATTCCTCCCTATCCCCGTCTTAATGTCTACACAACTAGCATTCATTTCTACCTTCTAGTACCTTTCCAATGCTGGTCTGCATGGGGAGCTCTGCTCCAGTCACTCAGGGACCAGGTTGATGGCACATCATATTCCACACACATTGAGTTGGCCAGAACTAGTATCATGATCCTGCTTAACATGAAGGGGGATAGAAAATATATGGGAGAAAAAGGAATATTGGGTGGGCTTCACTGTCTGCCAGAGCAAGGCCAGAAGCATCTGGGAGGTGGAGTGGGTGGCAGTGAATTCTTGCATTAGGGAGGAGCCTGGGATGACTGACGGCTGATGGGTAGTGGCAGATACAAACAGTTGGCAGAGAGAGTTTCCTTCTGGAAAATCTTGAATTCTATGCCAGTAGAAGCAGCAGAACATCTTTCTGCCTTCTTTATGAAGCAAACTGGCCCAGTTTTAAAAAAAAAAAGAATCCTAGGAGTTAAGAGTTGGAAAACACTTTACTGGTTACCTAATCCAGCCTCCTGTTTGATGCACTAATGCTCTGGAAAATAACCCTGTTAAATTGCTGTCTAGGCTCTCCTTTACCATTCATTTAGTGTGTAACTAACATGTATTGGTAGGGAAACTATACAATATATAATCCAGACTGGAATACTTTTCTGATTAAAAGTGGGCAGTATGAATAATTATGGGCTTCCCTGGTGGCTCAGATGGTAAAGAATCTGCCTGCAATGAAGTAGACCTGGGTTTGATCCCTGGGTCAGGAAGATAACCTGGAGAAGAGAAAGGCTACCCACTCCAGTATTCTTGCCTGGAGTATTCCAGGGACAGAGGAGTCTGGCAGGCTACAGTCCATGGAGCTGCAAAGAGTTGAACACGATTGAGGGACTAACATTTACTTATGAAAAATTATGCTGAGACAACAGGGTAGAACCTGGGACTTCTCTGCACAAAATAGAATGTATGGTCACCATTGATGTTGCAGAATATATGGTTACCATTGATATTGCAGACTTACTATCTCTTAACGTAATTCATATCATTTGGAATAATTCTTTAATTTTTAAGTACATATAGTTATATAGCACAGCCAACCCCAAACTTAGATAAATGTCTCATTCTGAAGCAGCTGAGCAGCATTGGCAAAAATTACAAAATGGGGTAACTTGGTACTTCGGTGCCAGTAAAGATTCATTTTTTTCTTCCTTTCTTAGCTAAAATGTTAACACTCACTGTCATTGTTTATTTTTGTCTTTCAGCTGGTTTTTCACAGGAATTTTTCTTGTTCGAAAGTCATACAACAAACCATGATGTCAGGCTAAGACCTAGATCCAGACTGTCTTGTAGAGACTTTCACAAAGTCTTTTTCCCCTACCAGCAATATCATAAAACATATACATGTTTTAAAAAAACCAAACAATAATATTAGATTTCTAAAGAAAAACCAAGTTGCCCTCTAATTTGCTTCACTTTTCTCTCTACCCTGACATGATCACTTTAAACTGCACACATTTTTCTGTTAATTTCATATTCCTAAGTAACATATATAAACTGTTATTTCTTTGTAGTTTCTTTTAGTATTGTCTGTTTACTTTCTGTGTGAATGACAAGGACCACTTTCTCATAGACATTCACACTGACTAGTGCGTGTGCATGCACATGCACGTGCACACACATGCCATCTTCCTATCCCCTCAATAGTTTGGTAACTTATTACAACATGGCGACAGTTCTCCTCTTGTACAACCTATTGCCTTTCCTCGAGTTCGTGGTTATTCATCTGTTTACTTTTTTATTGATCAATCATGAAGCATAAATACCTTTTAATTATGTTCTGAAATATTAGATAATCGGGTCTAGTGCATTTTTGTTGTTGAAGCCCTCAGTGCTGCTCCAGCTTGGACTAATTGCTGTAATCTTGAGAATATCCATTTTCAGGACAACTTGAGAATTTGCTTTTCTTCCACCTTGGGTTAGAGTTCCTGTTTTTTTTTTTTTTTTTACTTTGGCTCTCATTTCCTTTTCTTAAATTATGCACTATTTTACTACAGCACCTATTCCATCAGCTCCTGAGAAAGAGTGTGGTGAAGGTAAATTTTTTTTAACTCTTAAATATATATACAAAGATATTTATTTTATCATCAGAATTGATTAGTACTTTGGCTATGTACAAATTTATAAGCTTGAAATAATTATTTTCCAGAATTTTGAAGGAATATCCCCATATTTTCTAGCTTTTAGCATTGATTTGAAGAAGTACTTTTTTCATTCAATATGTTGAAAATTAAGTGCTCAAGTTACCTGACTTCTCCATGTCTTAGTTTGCTAATGCATTAAAAATGGAGATAATAGTAACTACCAATTACATAAATAGTGTGACTTTATATGCAGTATCCTATTGAATTCTAATTAAGATGCTGTGTGCAAAGTGCTTAGAATAATGGCCTGGTGCATAGTAAGCTATGTAAATGTTACATATTTTATTTCTTGAATTGTTCTACCTTTTTGTAAGCTGAATAATGGCCCTCAAAAGATGTCCATTTCCCAATCCTGGGAATCTGTGAATATGTTACTTGATATGCCAAAAGAGACTTTGCAAATGTGATTAAGTTAAGGATGTTGAGGTGGGGCCAATGTAATCACATGGGCTCTTATGAGATGGAGGCAGAAAGGTCAGAATCAGAGAAGGAGCTGTGACAATGGAAGCTTTATTCTTCAACTCAACATTATGTTTGTGATATTCATTCATGTTTTTAGAGTTGTAGATCAGTGGTTCTTGAACTTCAGCATGCATCAGAATTACCAAGGGGACTAGTTAAAGCATACATTGCTGGGTCACAGCCCCAGTGTTTGATTCAGTGTATCTGGGGGTGGTTCCCAGGAGTCTGCATTTCTAATGAGATGTTGCTGCTGCTCCAGAGATCACTCTTGTAAATTATGCATTTTCATTGATTTATAGCAGGGGTCAGCAAACTTTTTCTTAAAGGGCCAGGTACCAAATACATGTGGGCCAAGAGGCAAAACTGATGATATTATGTAGGTAATTATATAACTATTAAAGAAAGATATAACATTCTTAGCTCAGAGGCTATAGAAACAGTCGGATGGCCAAATTTGTCCTGCAGGCCACAGTTTGTTCATTGCTGATTTCTATGGCATATTATTATGTCACTAAATTAACAATTTGTTTATCCTTGAAGCTGTTGATAGTGATTTGGATAGTATCCAAATCGTTTGGCTCTTACATATACTACTTATGTGAGACTTCTTGAACATGTCTTTTGGTGAACATATATATGCATTTCTGTTGAGTATACACTCTAGAATAGAATTGCTGGGTAATACATATATGCATATCTTCAACTTTTAGAAGAAACTGCTGAAGAGTTTCCCAAACTGGTTGTATTACGTTATGCTCCCACCAGCAATATGTGAGAATTATTGTTGCTGCACATCAGTGGTGTTCTGGAGCCACGCCATACTGTCTTTCAAGAGCTAGTTGTGCGTGTGTCTTTCAGACTTTGTTCCATGACCTCAGGATGGTTGCTTGAAATTGGCTGTGGTTGTAGTATTTACACTGCGGAAACTAGAAGCTACTACAAATCAGGGCTTTTATTTATTTATTTATTTATTTAATAAATCCAGTTGTCTAATACTTGCGAGTGCTGCTAATTTTAACCATTCAAGTGGGGATGTAGTGGTATCGCCTTATGGTTTTAATTTGCTTATTTGCTTTTCTCTGATGAGAATGAAGTTGAATACCTTTTAAAATATATTGGATATTTGAATATAATTTTTTAATATAAATTTATTTGTTTTAATTGGAGGCTAATTACTTTACAATAATGTAGTGGTTTTACCATATATTGATATGAATCCACCACAGATGTACATTTAGTGGACTTCTTCCCAAACGGCACTAGTGGTAAAGACCCGCCTGCCAATGCAGGAGACACAAGAGACACAAGTCTGGTCCCTGGGTCCGGAAGATCCCCCTGGAGTAGGAAATGGCAACCTACTCCTGTATTCTTGCCTGGAGAATCCCATGGACAGAGGAACCTGGCAAGCTATAGTCTATAGGGTTGTAAAGAGTTGGACACAACTGAAGCAACTTAGCACGCACAAACTGTTCAAGTCATTTGCCTATTTCTCTACATGGGTTATCTTTTCCTTATTATTTTATAGGAGACCTTTATATTTTCTTGATATATTGTTTGCTGGATATGTGTATTTCAAGTGTTATTTCCCATCCTGTGGACTGTTTTTTCATTTTTTATTGGTATGTTTTGATGAACAGGTCTTAATTTTAATGTGGCATAAGTAATAAATTTTTTACTTCATCATTAGTACTTTTTCTGTCCTGCTTAAAAAAATATTTTCCTATACCAAGTCATGAGGAGATTTTCCTTAGTTATATTTATCTGTTATAAAACATTGCTTTATATATACATACACACATACACAATGAAATACTACTCATTCATACAAAAAGAATGAAATCTCCTGCCATTTGCAACAACATGGATGGACCTTGAAGATATTAATATGATAAGTGAAATAAGCCAGATGGAGAAAGACAAATACTATATGATTTCATTCACATGTGGAATATAAAAAATAAGACAAATGAACAAACAAAATAAAACAAACTCATAGATACAGAAAACAGATTAGTGCTTACCAAAGGGGAAGAGGGTTGGGCGGGGTGGGTGAAATGGATGAAGGGGGTCAGATGTACTGAGGATGGATGGCAACTAGATTTGTTGTGGTGATCACTCTGTAGTGTATATAGATGTCAACTGTATTGCTGTACACCTGAAACTTATAAAAAAATTTATTGTTTTAATTTTAACATAAAATTGAAATTCATTTGCAATTCATATGTATGTTTGGGATATAATTGCATTTCTTTTTCATATGATTATCAGCAAATTTGGAAAACTCAGCAGTGGCCACAGGACTGGAAGAGGTCAGTTTTCATTCCAATCCCAAAGAAAGGCAATGCCAAAGAATGCTCAAACTACTGCACAATTGCACTCATCTCACACGCTAGTAAAGTAATGCTCAAAATTCCCCAAGCCAGGCTTCAGCAATATGTGAATCGTGAACTTCCTGATGTTCAAGCTGCTTTTAGAAAAGGCAGAGGAACCAGAGATCAAATTGCCAACATCCGCTGGATCATGGAAAAAGCAAGAGAGTTCCAGAAAAACATCTTCTTCTGCTTTATTGACTATGCCAAAGCCTTTGACTGTGTGGATCACAATAAACTGTGGAAAATTCTGAAAGAGATGGGAATACCAGACCACCTGATCTACCTCTTGAAAAATTTGTATGCAGGTCAGGAAGCAACAGTTAGAACTGGACATGGAACAACAGACTGGTTCCAAATAGGAAAATGACTTCGTCAAGGCTGTATATATTCACCCTGTTTATTAAACTTCTATGCAGAGTACATCATGAGAAATGCTGGACTGGAAGAAACACAAGCTGGAATCAAGATTGCCAGGAGAAATATCAATAACCTCAGATATGCAGATGACACCACCCTTATGGCAGAAAGTGAAGAGGAACTAAAAAGCCTCTTGATGAAGGTGAAAGTGGAGAGTGAAAAAGTTGGTTTAAAGCTCAACATTCAGAAAACGAAGATCATGGCATCCGGTCCCATCACTTCATGGCAAATAGATGGGGAAACAGTGGAAACAGTGTCAGACTTTATTTTTCTGGGCTCCAAAATCACTACAGATGGTGACTGCAGCCATGAAATTAAAAGACGCTCACTCTTTGGAAGAAAAGTTATGACCAACCTAGATAGCATATTCAAAATCAGAGACATTACTTTGCCAACAAAGGTTCGTCTAGTCAAGGCTATGGTTTTTTCTGTGGTCATGTATGGATGTGAGAGTTGGACTGTGAAGAAGGCTGAGCACCAAAGAATTGATGCTTTTGAACTGTGGTGTTGGAGAAGACTCTTGAGAGTCCCTTGGACTGCAAGGAGATCCAACCAGTCCATTCTGAAGGACATCAGCCCTGGGATTTCTTTGGAAGGAATGACGCTAAAGCTGAAACTCCAGTACTTTGGCCACCTCATGCGAAGAGTTGACTCACTGGAAAAGACTCTAATGCTGGGAGGGATTGAGGGCAAGAGGAGAAGGGGACGACAGAGGATGAGATGGCTGGATGGCATCACTGACTCGATGGACGTGAGTCTCAGTGAACTCTGGGAGTTGGTGATGGACAGGGAGGCCTGGCGTGCCGCGATTCATGGGGTCGCAAAGAGTCAGACACGACTGAGCGACTGATCTGATCTGATCTGATCTACTTAAAGTAGCATTATTTGTTTCAAAAACTATGCTTTCACCTTTGCACTGCAATATAATCTCAATTAAAACATCCAGTTCCAGTTCAGTCACTCAGTCGTATTCGACTCTTTGCCACCCCATGAACTGCAGCACACCAGGGCTCCCTGTCCATCATGAGCTCCCAGAATCTACCCAAACCCATGTTCATTGAGTTGGTAATGTCATCCAACCATCTCATCCTCTGTCATCTCCTTCTCCTCCTGCCCTCAATCTTTCCCAGCATCAGGGTCTTTTCAAATGAGTCAGCTCTTCACATCAGGTGGCCAAAGTATTGGAATTTCAGCTTCAACATCAGTCCTTCCAATGAAGACCCAGGACTGATCTCCTTTAGGATAGACTGGTTGGATCACCTTGCAGTCCAAGGGACTCTCAAGAGTCTTCTCCAACACCACAGTTCAGAAGCATCAATGCTTCAGTGCTCAGCTTTCTTTATAGTCCAACTCTCACATCCATACATGACCACAGGAAAAACCATAGTCTTGACTAGACGTACCTTTGTTGGCAAAGTAATGTCTCTGCTTTTTAATATGCTGTCTAGGTTGGTCACAGCTTTCCTTCCAAGGTGTAAGTGTCTTTTAATTTCATGGCTGCAATCATCATCTGCAGTGATTTTGGAGCCCCCAAAAATAAAGTCTGACACTGTTCCCACTGTTTCCCCATCTATTTCCCATGAAGTGATGGGACCAGATGCCATAATCTTAGTTTTCTGAATGTTGAGTTTTAAGCCAACATTTTCACTCTCCTCTTTAATTTTCATCAAGAGGCTCTTTAGTTCTTCTTCACTTTCTGCCATAACGGTGGTGTCATCTGCATATCTGAGCTTATTGATATTTCTCCCAGCAATCTTGATTCCAGCTTGTGCTTCCTCCATCCCAGCGTTTCTCATGATGTACTCTGCATATAAGTTAAGTAAGCAGGGTGACAATATATATCCTTGACGTACTCCTTTTCCTATTTGGAACCAGTCTGTTGTTCCATGTCCAGTTCTAACTGTTGCTTCCTGACCTGCATACAGGTTTTTCAAGAGGCAGGTCAGGTAATCTGGTATTCCCACCTCTTGAAGAATTTTCCACAGTTTGTAAGGCTTTGGCATAGTCAATAAAGCAGAAATAGATGTTTTTCTGGAACTCTCTTGCTTTTTCAATGATCCAGCGGATGTTGGCAATTTGATCTCTGGTTCCTCTGACTTTTCTAAAACCAGCTTGAACATTTGGAAGTTCACAGTTACGTATTGCTGAAGCATGGCTTGGAGAATTTTGAGCATTACTTTACTAGCGTCTGTGAAAGTGAAGTTGCTCAGTTGTGTCCGACTCTTTGTGACCCCATGGACTGTATCCTACCAGGCTCCTCTGTCCATGGGATTTTACAGGCAATAGTACTGGAGTGGATTGCCATTTCCTTCTCCAGGGGATCTTCCCAAGCCAGGGATTGAACTCGGGTCTCCCGCATTGTAGACAGACACTTTACCCTCTGAGCCACCGTCTGAGATGAGTGCAATTGTGCGGTAGTTTTAGCATTCTTTGGCCTTGCCTTTCTTTGGGATTGGAATGAAAACTGACCTTTTCCAGTCCTGTGGCCACTGCTGAGTTTTCCAAATTTGCTGACATGTTGAGTGTAGCACTTTCACAGCATCATCTTTTAGAATTTGAAGTAGCTCAATTGGAATTCCATCACCTCCACTAGCTTTGTTTGTAGTGATGCTTCCTGTTGTGTGATATTATATGCCTAAACACTTTACTTTTTTTCATTATACCCTGTCATTCCAAATAGTATATCCTTGCACCAATATCAACAGTGTCTTACTAACCATAGCATGATATATATATACGACCTCGAGATTTGTTCTTTTTCTTCATGATTTCTCTTAACTATTTTAGCTCTTTGTATAAGCATATGATTTTAGAATCATCTTGTCAATTTCTACAAACATCTCTGCTGGTATTTTAATTGGGTCTTGAGGTAGATTAAAGATGCCCAGAAATTCTTTCACACCTCTCATAGAGGACTACAATGTCATCATCTTTGATTGATCCCCTTTATAATTATGAAATATCTCACTTTATCTCTTGTACTGCTGCTTGATTTTTCTGATATTAATATAATACAGTATAGTTTTGATCGATTAGTTCATGGTAAATCATTTTTGTCCTTTTATATTCTTTTTTTTTTTTTTTTTTGCATCTTAACATTTAAAGTTCACCTCTTGTAACTTGCATGTATTTGGGCTTTCTTAAATCCTATCTGACAACAATCTTAGTGTTTTACTTGGGAATATTTGGTTTATTTATATTTAATCACTCATATAATTTGGTTTAGAATATATCCACCATCTAGCAATACATTTTGTATTTGACTCATTTTTATATTCTGTTTCCCCTTCATTAATTCTTGCCTCCTTTTAGATTTATCAACATTTTTACTTTGCATATTTCCCCCTAATAACTTCTCAGTTATACCTTCTGCTCAATTATATCTTCTTTTAGTGATTACCTTAGCAAATATAGCAGGAATCCATGATTTATCACCGTCTAATAGAAATTATTTGTATCACTTCTCTGATATTGCTAGAACATTTAAACTTCACTCATCCCTTTTTCATCTTTTGCATTATTTTTGTCAAGAATTTTAGTTTTGCATATAATTTAAATTCTACATAATATTACAATGATCATAAATATTAGTTTATATTTAACCATATTTCTGTCTGGGATCATTTTCCTTTTGCCTGAATAATTTTCCTTTTTTTTTTCCTTATAGTGTTGGTCTGCTTGTGAGGAATTCCTTCAGTCTTTGGTTTTCTGAAAGTCTCTTATTTCACCCACATTGTTGAATAATATTTTTCTTGGATATATAATTCTATATTGGTAGTTCTGTTTGTTTATTTTTACTTTAGCACTTTAAAAATGCCATAACATTGCCTTCTGACTTGTGTTGTTTCTTTTGAGAAGTCTACCTTAATTTCAATATTATTCCCTTGAATGTAGTGTCTTTTACTCTTCTGCTGCTTAAAGATTTCTTCTGAACCGTTGGTTTTTAGCACCTTGACTATGATGTGCTTAAATGTCGTTTTCTGTTTATCTTGTTTATGGTCCACTGAGGTTCTTGATTTTGTGGATTTATATCTTTCATTAGTTTTGTAAATTTTTTGGATATTGTCTGAAAGTTGCTTCTACTCCATTCCTTCTCTTCTCTCATTACAGATATTTTAGATCTTGATTGTATCCTACATGTCTATTATTCTCTGTTCTGTATTTTTTTTCCAATTCATTTTTTTTTGTACTTCAGTTTTAGCGTTTTCTGTTAATTTAGTTTGGGGTTATATGTCCCGTTCTTTTGTATCCATTATCCTATTAAACCTATGCATTGAATTCTGACATTTTCCCTTCTAGGATATCCAATTGATTCTTATTTTTATTAATTAAAATTCTCTATTGAATTTCTTGATTTTTTTCATCTCTTTTTCTTATCTTTTTCTCTATTTCTCTTACAATGCTAAATCACAGCTAATTTTGAACTAATGTTCTGATGATTTCAATATCCGGATCATCTTTATGCATCTCTTTTCTATGTTTTCTCTTGAGGTAACATTCTATATCACCTTAACTCTTTGCATATCTTGTGCTTTTTTTGGTTATTTTTAATACACTCTATTATTTTAGAGTAGTTTTAAGTTCACAGTAAAATTGAGTAGGGAAGGCACTGAGATTTACCATATACATTCTACTCCCAGTCATGTATCAGTTCAGTTCAGTTCAGTTCAGTCGCTCAGTCATGTCCGACTCTTTGTGACCCCATGAATTGCAGCACGCCAGGCCTCCCTGTCCATCACCAACTCCTGGAGTTCACTCAAACTCACGTCCATGGAGTCGGTGATGCCATCCAGCCATCTCATCCTCTGTCATCCCCTTTTCCTCCTGCCCCCAATCCCTCCCAGCATCAGAGTCTTTTCCAATGAGTCAACTCTTCGCATGAGGTGGCCAAAGTCCTGGAGTTTCAGCTTTAGCATCATTCCTTCCAAAGAACACCCAGGACTGATCTCCTTTAGAATGGACTGGTTGGATCTCCTTGCAGTCCAAGGGACTCTCAAGAGTCTTCTCCAACACCACAGTTCAAAAGCATCAATTCTTTGGTGCTCAGCCTTCTTCACAGTCCAACTCTCATATCCATACATGACTACTGGAAAAACCATAGCCCTGACTAGACGGACCCTTGTTGGCAAAGTAATGTCTCTGCTTTTGAATATGCTATCTAGGTTTGTCATAACTTTCCTTCCAAGGAGTAAGCATAGCCTCTCCCATTATCAACATCCCCCACCAGAGTGGTGCATTTGTTACAGTTGATGAGCCTACATTAATATATCATCATTACCCAAAGTCCATAGTTTACATTAGGGTTCATTCTTGGTGCAATATAGTCTATGGACAAATGTATAACACAATAAGTCCCCTACATACAAACAAGCTCCATTCTGAGAGTATATTAGTAAGTCTAATTTGTTTATAAGTTCAACAAAGTCACAAAGAGTCAGACATGACTTAGTGACTGAACAATAACAACAAAGCAACAAAGTTAGTCTAGGTACCCAACCAACACACTGGGCTGTATAGTACTGTACTGTAATAGATTTTAATACTTTTCACATAAGAAAAAAGTGAAAGTTGCTCAGTTGCATCTGATTCTTTGCAACCCCATGGACTATAGCCCGCCAGGCTCCTCTATCCATGGAATTCTCCAGGCAAGAATACTGGAGTGGGTAGCCATTTCCTTCTGCAGGGGATCTTCCCAACTCAGGGATTGAACCTGGGTCTCCCGCATAGCAGGCAGATCCTTTACCACCTGAGTCACCAGGGAAGCCAACTTTTCACATAAATAATACATTTTAAAAGGGCTTCCCTGATGATGGCTTAGTGGTAAAGAATCTGCCTGCCAATGCAGGAAACACAGATTTGATTCCCTGGGTTGGGAAGATCCCCTGGAGAAGGAAATGCCAACCCACTCCTGTATTTTTGCCTGGGAAATCCCATGAACAGAGGCGCCTGGCAGGCTACAGTCCATGGGGTCGCAAAAGAGTTGGACATGATTTAATGACTAAACAACAACAACAAAACAGTACATTAAAAATGCAAAAAATTAAGAAAGCATTTTTAATGTGATAGCACAGTGCCTTGAAAAGTACAGTAGTATATAGTACAGCAGCTGACATACCAGGGCTGGCATCAAGTGAACTGGTGAAGAATTACTGACTGGAATGGGGAGAGGAGTTGGGGGGTGGTAGAACTGAAGGATCATCAGCAATAGGAGACAGAGGGCCAGCTGCAAAGTCACTCACACCTGACTGAAAATTTGTGACTTGAAGGTTTGTATGTAGGGGACTTATAGTAACATGCATCTACCATTACGTGATCATACAGGACAGTTTCACTGCCCTAAAAGTTCTTTGTGCTCTGCCTATTCATGCCTTCCTCCCACACCCCTTGGCAACTGTTGATCTTTTTACTGTCTATATAGTGTTATCTTTTCCAGATTGTCATACAGTTGGAATAATACAGTATGTACCCTTTTCATATTACCTTCTTCCACTTAGTAATATACAGTGAAGTTTCCTTCATGTCTTTCCATGGCTCAATAGCCCATTTCCTTTTAGTGCTGAAGAATATTCCATCAACTGAATACATCATAGTTTATCTATCTATTCACCAACTGAAATACAAGTTGGTTGCTTCCAGGATTTAGAAATTATAAACTGGTTATAAACACCTGTGTGTAATTTTTTTGTGTGGAAATAAGTCTTCAGGTCCTTTGGGTAAATAACAAGGAGGATATATGATAAGAGTATGTTTAGTTTTGTAAGAAATCTCCAAACTGCCTTCCAAAGTGGTCATACCCTTTTGCATCCCCATGAGAAATGAATGAGAATTCCTGTGCTTCACACCCTCATCAGCACTTAGTGTTGTCAGTTTTCTGGATTTGGGCCATTCTGATAGGCATGTAGCCATTTTAGTAATTTTTTTTTTTAATTGCATGCCATGCACGACATATAAAAGAACCATAGTATTTCTAGATGAGACATTCTAGAGAGACTTCTAACTTTCTCCTTTTAGGTGGATAAGGTAAGGGGATGCTTTTCTCAATCCAGTTAGATATGGAGATGAGTCAGGGTTGGATTGCAGTTTTAATAAAATAAGCTACTATGGTTTGCTCTTCTTCTGTAAGATGCAAAACACTGATGGACTTCTGTCTTTTGATTTCTGAAAGATTGTTGAAAATCAAGATCTATCATTTACAGTTTGCAGCCTCCTATAACTTCAAAGTCTAGCACATGTCTGTTTCCTAAGAACTGGAGGTTGCTGGAGATTTCACTTTACCTTTTAGAAGCATTTGACCTAGCTCCCTGTATTCTTGTGCAGTACCAGAAGTCAGCAAATGTCTGGTAGGGGAAATTTGCTGAGCATTTGTCTCATCAACTTTTCAATTTGTCAACCAGCCCTGTCAAACTGTTAAAACTTTGTTGGTTTTTCTTTCTCTCAGTAGAGGCTTTTTGTCTGGCTAAGGCTGATCCACAGCCTGTTATTAGAGTTGGTACATATTTCAGAGGGGGAAAAACAATTGGAGATTGTCAATTCACATTGAAAAGTATTCTCTTCCTTGAACTGTTATTTAATCCTACCATTATTTGGTACCTTTAAAATGATAATTTTTGTATTCTAGTGAAATGAGTGAAGTAAGTCAGAGAAAGACAAATACCATATGATTTCACTCATATGTGGAATCTAAAACAAAAACGCAAACAAGAAAAATGATCAAACAGAACAAAAACTAACTCATAGATACAGAGAGAAGATTAATGACTATCAGAAAGGAGGGGGCTGGGGGCTGTGCAAAATGGGTGAAGGGGGTCAATTGTATGTTGATGAATGCTAAGTAGAATTTTGGGGGTGACCATTTTGTAGAGTTTACAGATATCAAATTAAAATGTTATATATATGAAACTTAGACAGTGTAGTATACGAATTTTACCTCAATACAAAATATAAAATTTCCAGTTTTTTCTAGTTGTAAAATATTGTTGTGTCTCATGACCTTTTATTCAGAAGCAATCCAAATAGGTATCCTTGATGCTATTATGACTGGGATCTTTTAGTGACATAAACATTTTTTGTTCATTTAAGAAAATTGATTTTTGTATATCACTTTTGTATCCAACAATTTTACTAAAGTACCTACTTAAATGTAATCGTTTATCCATATATTTTTTTATATTTTCTAGGTAATCAATAATACAACCTGTGAATAACAACAATTTTATATTTCTTTTCCTATGTTTATGCTTTCATTTTTTGTTGTATTCTTAATACACTGAACTCACTATTATTTCCACTATAATGCTAAATAGTAGTGATAATGGTAGCCATCTTATCATATTTCCAATGTCCAAGAAAAGTATTTTAATATGTTATAAATAAGTGTGATGTTTTCAGTAAGTATATTTCTAGATACATTGTATCGTATTCATGAAGTTCTCTTATATTCCTTGTTTGCTATTTTTGGGGGGAAAGAATGGATATCAAATTTTATCAGATGCCTTTTTTTAATCCCTCTTTGCATAATTAAAATATTTTCTCCTCTAAAATGTTAATGTGGTCAATTACATTTTTAAAATTTTTAACCAGAATTGCATTTCTGGGATAAACCCAACTTAGCCATGATATATTACAGTTTGTGTATATTGTTGGATATGATTTACGAACATTTTTAGGGATGTTTTCACTCATGACCATGAATCAGAATGGCCTATAATTTTGTTTGCTTGTTCAGTTCTTGTCAGGTTTTGATCTCAAGGTTTTGTGAGCCTCATAAAATGATTTTTGGGAGTGTTGTCCCTTTATCTATTCTATGGAATAGTTTTTATTGGACTGTAATTACTTTCTTAAGTGATTGGTAGAAATTGTAGCAAAGCCATTTTGGTCTAGATTTTCTCTGAGGGAGAATTTTACTTTTGTATTTTCTTAGTAGAGCAATATTCAGGTGATCCTTTTGTTTTTGTCTTCTACAGTACTTTCTTGTGATACATATGGATATAGTGAAAACCACACACCTTTCATAAACAAAAAGATGAATTTTGACAAAAGGATACATTCATGTAACCATCACCCAGATTGAGATAAGGAACATTCCATGATCCCTGAAAATTTCCTTGTGCCCCTACCAGTCACTGTCCCCACACCTAAGTGATCTAGCTTCTCTTATTGTAGATTGCTGCTGCTGCTGCTGCTAAGTCGTTTCAGTCATGTCTGACTCTGTGCGACCCCATAGGCAGCAGCCCACCAGGCTCCCCGGTCCCTGGGATTCTCCAGGCAAGAACACTGGAGTGGGTTGCCATTTCCTTCTCCAATGCATGAAAGTGAAGAGTGAAAGTGAAGTTGCTCAGTCGTGTCCGACTCTTCGCAACCCCATGGACTGCAGCCCACCAGGCTCCTCTGTCTATGGGATTTTCCAGGCAAGAGTACTGAAGTGGGGTGCCATTGCCTTCTCCATATTGTAGATTAGTTTTGCCTATTCCTGCACTAAATATTGGAGAAGGCAATGGCACCCCACTCCAGTACTCTTGCCTGGAAAATCCTGTGGACGGTGGAGCCTGGTAGGCTGCAGTCCATGGGGTCGCTAGGAGTTGGACATGACAGAGTGACTTCACTTTCACTTTTCACTTTCACTCATTGGAGAAGGAAATGGCAACCCACTCCAGTGTTCTTGCCTGGAGAATCCCAGGGATGGGAGAACCTGATGGGCTGCCATCTATGGGGTCATACAGAGTTGGACACAACTGAAGTGACTTAGCAGCAGCAGCACTAAATATAAATATAATAATAGATTGTGTACTTCTCTTTGATCTCACTTCTTTGCAGAGCATCGTGTTTTTGAGATCTATGCAGGCTGTTGCATTTATCAATAGTTTGTCCTTTTTAATACTGACTAGAACCCTCACTGTATGAGTGTCAACAGTTTGTTTATCCAGTTATTGCAATGGACTTTGCTTTTCTCCCATTTTTAGCTATTGTGAATAAAGCTGCTATGAACTTTCTTACATAACATTTTCTTGTGAACATATGAATTCTTTTCTATTGGTTATATACCTTTGAATAGAATTGCTGGATTGTAGGTATAGTTGCATGTTAAATTCTATGAGAATGAGTTCTTAAAGTGGTTGTACCACTTTAAACGTTCACAATTCATGTGTAAGAGTTTTATTTGCTTCACATTCTTGACAAGAGTGAATATAAATTAATCTTTTATCTATTCTAGTGAATGTGTAGTGATACTTGATATGTGTTAATCTGACTTTCTACAATGACTAATAATGCAACTTTTCCAGCACCCATTGACCATTTGTGTATCTTTATAGATCTTATTTTGTGCAGTGTCTACTAAGTGACAGTCGCTCAGTCGTGTCTGACTCTTTGAGACCCCATGAACTATACAGTCCATGACATTCTCCAGGCCAGAATACTGGAGTGTGTAGCCTTTCTGTTCTCCAGGGGATCTTCCCAACCCAGGGATCGAACCCAGGTCTCCCGCATTGCAGGCAGATTCTCTACCAGCTGAGCTACCAAAGTATTTTGCTATTTTTCTTACTTATAAACCACTTTAAACTCTAGTATAAGTGCTAAAAAATGTTAAAGATAAATATAACTGCAATAATTGTTTAATGGATCCACAATGTAAAAAATGTAAATTGTGACATCAAGAATATAAAATGTGTGTGGTGGAGAAAAAAGCTGGAGTTTTTATATGTGAGAGAAGTTGTTATTAGATTAAAATAGACTATTATATCCACAATAAGTTTTATGTAAGCTTCATGGTAACCACAAAATGAAAATCCACAGAAGATACACAAGAGATAAAAAGAAAGGAATCAAAGCATACCACTACATAAATCATCAAATCATAAAGAAAGATAGTTGGAGATGAAGAATGGAATAATGGGACTACAAAGTAGCCATAAATCAGTTATGAAGGTGGCAATATTAAGTTCTTACATATCAGTAATTACTTTAAACCCAAAAGGGTTACATTCTCAAATCAAAGGACACAGGAATGCTGAATAGAAAAACGTCTAAGACTCAACTCTATCCCACCTATAAAAGATTCACTTAGGCCTTAAGAATACGCATAGGCTCCAAGTGAAATGATAGAAATAGATGTCCATGGGAATAGTAAACAAAAAAGAGCAAAATTGGCTACAGTTACATCAGATAAAATAGACTTTCAGAAAAAATTGGTCACAAAAGATGTTATATAGGGATGAAAGGGTATATTCATGAAAAGAACAACAATTATAAGTATATATGTACAGTAAGTCCTGTACATATGAATATTCAAGTTGCAAACTTTAAAAGATGCAAACGTGTTTGTGTGTCCAGTCATATAAGTTAGTTCACAAGTCGGGTGTACATTGTCATGTGTGTGCATCCTCTACAAGTGATTGTGCTTTTGTGTATTTTATAGTACTGTATAGAGTATAGTAGTACAGTATCTTTATTTCAAGCCCAGGATATCTGGAAGCAAGTGTAAAAGCAGCAGTGATGTAGCTGGTACTGCTAAGAAGTGTCAAGCAATAATGATGGAGGCACAGAGAAAGGACAAAGAGAGATAAGAGGAGGAAGAAGTAACTGAAGACCTGAAGAGATTAATGACCTAGGAAATAGCGGAGGATTTTCTTTATTTGAGGAGACATTGTTAGTTCTTGAGGCATAGGATCTGAATGTAGAATGGTATACGAAGGTTGCAGCAGCCCTTCAGGAGGCAATCCAGTGCAAATTTCAGAATGCAGAAAGAGCTACTACCCAGACATCACTGGATCATTTTTTCAAGTGGGTAGACAGAATTGAATCCAGCAAGGAACCAGAACCTGTGCCATCAGTGACAGGCATGAATGAAATTACAGCTTGCTCTCTCTCTCCTATTGCTGATGAGCCTTCAGCTCTACCATCTCCCACCTCCTCTTCTCCTCCAGTTGGTAACTATCATTCCCTGTTCACTTGATGCCAACTCCTGTATGGCAGCTATTGTACTATACTACTATACTTTTTAAGGTACTACACTGTAAGATGAAAAATATTTTCTTTTTTTTTGTGCTATTTTATGTATTATTTGTGTGAAAAGTATTATAAACCTATTACAGTATAGTACTACATAGCTGATTATGTTAGTTGGGTACCTAGGCTAACTCTGTTGGACTTATGAACAAATCTGACATATGAACAAGCTCTCAGAATGGAACTCATTTGTATGTGGGGGACTTACTGTACCCAATTTTGGAGTGCTTCAATATTTAAAACAAATATAAGCAGAACTAAAGGGAGAAAATAGCAAGAAAATAATAGGACTTCAATACTCTACTTTCAACATTGAACAGATCATCCTGACAGAAAAATCGATAAGGAAATAGCAGACATGAATTACACTACAGAGTAAATGAACCTAACAAACATATCCAGAGCATTGCACCCAACAGCAGCAGAATATTCATTCTTCTCAAGTGCACACGGAACATTCTCCAATACCATATGTTGCACTACAAAGCAAGTCTCAACAAATTTAAGATGATTGTTTATGACCACAACAGTATGAAATTGGAAATCAATAAGAGCAAGAAAACTGGAAAACTGACAAATGCATGGAAAACAAACAATCCATTTCTGAAAAGCCAATAGGTCAAAGAAGAAATCAAAAGGAAAATCAAATCTAGAGACAAAAGAAAATGGAAACACAACATACCAAAACATATAGGGATGTAGTAAAAACAGTTGTAAGAGGAAAGTTGTATAGTGATAAACACCTACATTAAGAAAAAGAAATCTCAAATAAACAATCTCATTGTATACCTCAAGGAACTAGAAAAAGAACAAACTAAATCCAAAGTTAGCATAAGGAAGGACATATACAAATTAGAGCAGAAATAAAAGCAATATAGACTAGAAAAAATTAAGGAAAACCAAGAGTTAGTTTTTTGAAAAGATAAAATTGACAAATATTCATCTAGATTAAATGGGGGTGGTGAGGAAACTCAAATAAACACAAGTAGAAATGAAAGAGGAGACAGTAACCATTATGACTGATACTACAAAAATACAAAGGACCATAATACACTATTATGAATAATTATATTGCAACAAATTGAATAACACAAAAGAAATGGATAAATTCCTAGAAATATACAACCTACCAAGACTGAATCATAAAGAAACAGAAAATCTGAACATAAAAATAATGAGTAGGAGATTGAAGCATTAATTCACTGAATTCTAACAAATATGTTAAAAAGGATTAAGGCCAATCCTTCTAAAATTCTTCCAGAAAACTGAAGATGAAGGAAAACACCAAACTTATTTTTAGGACAGTAATACCATGATACCACTGCCAGATAAGTAGACTTCAAGAAAAGCAAACTATAGACCAGTATCTCTGATGAATATAGATGCAAATCTTCCAACAAAATACTAACAAACCTAATTCAACATCACATTAAAAGGAACATACAGCATGATCAAGCTGGATTTATCCCTGGGAGGCAATGATGATTCAACATATGCAAATCAATAAATGTGATAACCACATTAATAAAATGAAGGAGAAAAATCATATGATTATTTCAACAATGCAGAAAAGGCACTCCAATATCCTTTTACAATAGAAACTCACAACAAATTGGGTGTAGAAGGGATGTTGCTGTTCTTCGGTCACTAAGCTATATCCAACTCTTTGCAACCTCATGGACTATAGCATGCCAGTCTCCTCTGGCCTCCCCTGTCTCTCAGAGTTTGTTCAAATTCATGTTATCTAACCTTCTTATCCTCTTTCACCCTCTTCTCCTTTTGCCTTCAATCTTTCCCAGAATCCGGGTCTTTTCCAGTGTACCTCAACATAATAAAACCCATGTATGAAAGACCCACAGCTAACATAATACTCAATGGTGAAAGACTGAAAGCTTTTTTCTAACGTGGAATAAGTGTGCCCACTCTCACCACTCCTATTCAATATAGTACTGGAGGTTTTATCCAGAGCAAATAGGCAAGACAAAGAAATAAAAGGCATCCAAAACAACAAAGAAGAATGCTTTGTTGTTTGCAAATGCTTCTCTGTTTGCAGATGACATACTCTTATGTATAGAAAATGCTAAAATTTTCACAAAAAATATTAGAACTAATAATGAATCAAACAAAGTTATAGGATACAAAATCAACAAAGATCAGTTGCATTTCTGAATCCTAAAAATTAACTATCTGAAAAGTAATTTAGCAAGCAATCCCATTTACCAGAGCATCAAAAACAATAATATTCTTAGGATTAAATTTAACCAAGGAGGTGAAAGGTTAATATACTGAAAAGAAATGAATTAAAGACACAAATAAATGGAAAGATAGCTCCTATATATGGATTAAAATAATTAATATTGTTTAAATGTCCATACTATAATCTACAGATTCAGTGCAATTCTTACCAAAATTTCAATGGTATTTTTCACAAATAGGAAAAAAAATCTAAAATCCATGTAGAATCATTAAAGTCTCTGATTCACCAAAGCAACCCTGAGAAAGAGAGAACAAAATCAGAGGCATCACACTTCCTGATTTCAAACTATACTATAAGCTGTGGTAATTAACACTGGATTTTTTCTTTATCTTTGATTTTATGTATTTTGAAAATGATATGCCTAAGTACAGTTTTTTGGCATTTTTTTCTTGTGTGGTGTTCTGTGAGCTCCCAAATCTGTGGTTTGGTGTATGACAATGTTTTGGGGAAATTATCAGTCATTGTTGTTTCAAATATTTCTTCTGTTCCTTTCTCTCTTCTCCATCTGGTACTCCCATTATGCATATGTTACAGTTTTTGTAGTTGTCTAAAATCCGTGGATATTCTGTTCTATTTTTTTTAGTCTTTTGCTTTTCAGTTTTGGACAAAGTTTTCTGTTGATATATCCTCTAGCTCAGTAATTTTTTTCTGTGTCTAAGTCTACTAATAAGCCCATTAAAGGCATTCTTCACTTCTGTTACAATGTTTTTGATGTCCAGCATTTCTTTTAGGTTCTTTATTAGGACTTCTCTCTCTGTGCTTATTTGCCCATGTTATCTTGCATGCTATCTACTTTATCCATGATAGCCCTTACATATTATTAATAGTTGTTTTTAATTCCTGGTCTGATAATTCCAGCATCTTTGTCATACCTGTTTGTAATGCTTGCTTTGTCTCTTCAAATTGTGTTTTTTGCCTTTTGGCATGTATTACAATTTTTTCTTGATTGTTGGACAGGATATGAGGTATGGGGGGAAGGGGGGAAAGGAAATATTATACATTCCTATGATTAGGTCTCAGTCTTTAGTAAGCCTGTGTCTCTGCACTGTGGACATCACAAATGTTGAATCAGGATGACTAGAGTGGGCTGAGGTTGGGTATTTTTCTTTTTCCACACGAAAGACTAGAAATGAGTACAGTTGGCTATTTCCCTTTCTCCAGGTAAGTTAGGCTTTGATAATACTCCAGAAGGCTAGGCTCTGGTTATCTAGATTCTCCTAAGGGCAGGCCTTACACTCAGGTATATTTCAGCATGGTTCCTTTCCCCTTCTCCCCTGGTGAAGGAAGCAGGAGGAGTTTTTTTCTCCAATATTTATTGTGAGAACATAAGTTCCTAGAGATAAATCTTACAATTTTGTGGGGTTCCCTATTACTGGGTGCCCCTGGAATTCTTAATTCTCATACTTGTCCACACTGAGACTCCAGCAATTTATCCATTAACCCCAGCATTGGATCCCCAGGCAGTTTCAGCTATTGAGTCTCTGCTGTGTTAAGCTTTAGCTCCCTGTATTTACCTCCATGTCTCTCCAGTCTTGGATGCAGCAGTTTGCCTTGTGTCCTCACCTTATGTATGCAAAAGCTATTGTTTTTTTCAGTTTGTTCAAGGTTTACTTGTTGGTAAGATGGAGTGGGGACTACCAAATTCCTTACATGGGAAACTGGAAATTGGAAGTCCACCTTTAACTTTTCAAAGTTTCCTTAGAGTCATTGTTGCTAGATGTATTGATAGATATTTTTTTTCTTATATTTCAGCATTTTAAAGATCTCTCTTTTTTTGTGATGAGAAGTCAATGGTCAAATATATTATTTTTCTTCAGTGTGTTATTTTTTTTCTGGATTCTTTCAAGATTTTCCCTTAATATTTGATTTTCATGTAGTTTGATATGATGTACCCATTTATTTTGCTTGGGGTTCACTAAGCTCCTTGAATCTGTAAATTTATGTTTCATTATATTGGGAAATTATTCAGCCATTATTTTTCAAATATTTTTCCTGCCTGTTTTGTTTTTTGCCTTCTGGGACTCCAACTACATATATGTTAAAACTTTGTATTATCTAGCAGATCACTGAGGCTCTATTAATCTTTTTCTATCTTTCTCTCTGTGTATTTCAGGTTGAATAATATCCATTAATTTGTGTTCAAGTTAATTTACTCTTCCTTCCTTCACTTTCAATCTGCTATTAGGCCCACCCAGTAAACTTCAGATATTTAATTTTCAATTCTAGAATTTGCATCCGTTGTTCCTTTTTGATTGTTTCTAGACTTCTGATATGATATTCTATTTATTTATTAAAAGTGTGTTTTCCTTTATTTCCATTAGTGGTTATGCTAGAAGACTTAAAATCCTTTTCTGCTAATTTCAACATCTGGCCCATTTTAGGGTTGGTCTCCACTGATTGCTGGTAATATTTTCCTATTTCTTTTTTTTCCCTAGCAATTTTGGAGTATACCCTAAACTTTGTGAATGATATATGTAGGATACCTATATTCTCTTTCATTTCTCTGTAGAGAATTGCTTTTTTTGTTTGTTTTAGTCAGCAATTAATGTGGCTGAACTGAAACTCAAAACTCTCCTTTGTGATGGGCAGCACTGAACATTCTGATTAATTTTTTCAGCTATATTTAGGCTCTTTGGAAACTGTCACTACATGTGTAATTGATAGTTCCATCAGCGATTTGGGCAGTTTGTACACAGAATGGGGATCTCCCACTCTGAAGTTGTCTCAATTATTGGATTTCTCTCATTGCTTTCCAGCTTCAGTTGCCATCCTGAACTCTGTGTTTTGTTCTACAAGCCACGGTGTGAGAATTTACACTATGGAAATTGGGAAATACTATGAATTGGGCTTTTATTTATTTTTCCTGGAGATCCAGTTGTTACACATTTACCAGCTGCAACACTTACTTTCAATTTCTCTAGAGTTTTAGTTATTGCTCTGGCCTGTGGCCCACCCTCAGGCAGATATTTTTAAAAAGGGCAAACTTAATATTGTTCCTTTCTTTCAATTGTCAACTCTTTTCCAATTTATGACTATTTATGATACATTTCCAATGCATCTGGATTGTTTTTTGTCAAGAGTTTATTATTGCTGTCTGCAGCAGGACTGGTTTGATAGAAACTGCTCCAATATCATAAGTGGTTCTAGTAAAAAAAATTTCTGTGGTTTGCAGTGAACTGAGAACATTTATGAAAATACTATTATTTTTAAAGCTATTAATATAGCTAAAACCATACAATTTAAATTATAGTTTTGTTATGAGGGTATATTCATCTAACTTCTTTGGATTGAAATATCTTTTCTTTTAAAAATGATGGTTTCCCAGATGGTTTATTTGTTTAGTGGCTTTAACTGACAAAAAGAAAACTTGGCCACTGTAGTTGGTTGTATAGTGTCTTCCCAAAATTCATGTCTGGGCTTCCCTGGTGGCTCAGACAGTAAAGAATCTGCCTGCAATGCAGGAGACCTGGGTTCAATCCCTGTGTTAGGAAGATCCCCTGGAGAAGGGAACGGCTATCCACTCCAGTATTCTTGCCTGCAGAATTCCATGGACCGAGGAGCCTGGTAGGCTACAGTCCATGGGGTCACAAAGAGTTGGACACAATTGAGTGACTAACACAACAAAATGCATATCCATCGGAACCTAAGGATGTGATCTTATTTGGATGTATATTCTCTGTAGAAGTTGTTGCTGTTGTTTAGTTGCTAAGTCATGTCTGACTTTCTGCAACCCCATGAACTGCAGGAAGCCAGGCCTACCTGTCCTTCACAATTTCCCAGAGTTTGCTCAAAATTGGTGATGTCATCCAACCATCTCATCCTCTGCCACCCGTTTCTCCTTTTACTTTCAATCTTTCTCAGCATCAGGGTCTACTCCAATGAGTCAGCTCTTTGCATCAGGTGGCCAAAGTATTGGAGCTTCAGCTTCAGCATCAGTCTTTCCAATGAATATTCAGGACTGATTTCCTTTAAGATTGACTTGTTTGATCTTCTTGCAGTACAAGTAATTCTCAGGAGTCTTCTCCAGCACCACAATTTGAAAGCATCTGTTCTTCAGCACTCAACATTCTTTATGATCCACCTCTCACATCCATACATGACTACTGGAAAAACCATAGCTTTGACTATACAGACCTCTGTTGGCAAAGTGATGTCTCCGATTTTTAATATGCTGATAGTTTTGTCATAGCTTTTCTTCCAAAGAGCAAGCCTCTTCTAATTTCATGGTTGTAGCCACCATCTGCAGAGATTTTGGAGCCCAAGAAAATAAAGTCTGTCACTGTTTCCATTTTTTCGCCCTTCTATTTGCCATGAAGTGATGGGACCAGATGCTGTGATCTTAGTTTTCTGAATGTTGAGTTTTAAGCCAGCTTTTACACTCTCCTCTTTCACTTTCATCAAGAAACTCTTTAGCTCCTCTTTACTTTCTGCCATTAAACTGGTATCATCTGCATATCTGAGGTTGTTGATATTTCTCCAGGCAATCTTGATTCCAGCTTGTGATTCATCCAGCTCAGCATTTCACATAATATATTCTGCATATAAGTTAATTAAGAAGGGTGACAATATACAGCCCTGTCATCCTCCTTTCCCAATTTTGAACTAGTCCATTGTTTCATGTCCAGTTCTAACTGTTGCTTCTTGACCTGCATACATGTTTCTCAGGAGGCAGGTAAGGTAGTCTGGTATTCCCATCTCTAAGAATTTTCCACAGTTTGTTGTGATCCACAGAATCAAAGGCTTTAGCATAGTCAATGAAGCAGAAATAGATGTTTTTCTGGAACTCCCTTGCTTTCTCTGTGATCAAACGAATGTCGGCAATTTGTTCTCTCATTCCTCTGCCTTTTCTAAATACAGCTTATACATATGGAAGTTCTTGGTTCACATATTGCTGAAGCCTAGCTTGAAGGATTTTGAGTGTTACCTTGCTAGCATGTGAAATGAGCACAATTGTGTGATAGTCTGAACATTTTTTGGCATTGTTCTTCTTTGGGAGTGGAATGAAAACTGACCTTTTCTAGTCCTGTGGCCACTGCTGAGTTTTCCAAATTTGCTGACATATTGATCTTTTAGGGTTTGAAATAGCTCAGCTGAGAATTCCATCACCTTCACTACCTTTGTCCGTAGTAATGCTTCCTAAGCCCCACTTGACTTCACACTTCAGGATGTCAGTGTCTCGGTGAGTGACCACACCATTATGGTTATCTGGGTCATTAAGACCATTTTTGAATAGTTCTGTATATTCTTTTCATCTCTTTAATCTCTTCTACTTCTGTTAGATTCTTACTGTTTTAGTACCCATCCTTGCATGAAATGTTCACTTGATATCTCCAGTTTTCTTAAAGAGATCTCTAGTATTTCCCATTCTATTGTTTTCCTCTATTTCTTTGCAATGTTCATTTAAGAAGGCCTTCTTATTTCTCCTTGATATTCTCTGGAAGGTTGGATTCAGTTGTGTATATCTTTCCCTTTCTCCCTTGTCTCTCACTTCTCTTCTTTTCTCAGCTATTTGTAAAGCCTCCTCAGACAAACACTTTGCCTTCTTGCATTTCTTTTTCTTGGGTGTGGTTTTGGTCACTGCCTCCTGTACAATGTTACGAACATCCATCTGTAGTTCTTCAGGCACTCTGTTACGAACATCAGTCTATAGTTCTTCAGGCACTCTGTCTACCAGATCTAATCCCTTGAATCTATTCATCATCTTCACTGTATAATCATAAGGGATTTGATTTAGGTCATACCTTAATGGCCTAGTGGTTTTCCATACTTTCTTCAATTTAAGCCAGACTTTTGCAATAAGAAGTTCATGATCTGAGCCACAGCCAGCTCCAGGTCTTTTCTTTGCTGACTGTATAGAGCCTTTTCATCTGTGGCTGCAAAGAACATAACCAATCTGATATTGGTATTGACTGACTGTGGGAAAAGGGAAATACCTGGAGTAACAGGTAAGTTTGGCCTTGGACTACAAAATGAATCAGGGCAAAGGATGTGTTTTGTCAAAAAGAACACACTGGTCATAGCAAACATCCTCTTCCAACAACACAAGAGACGACTCTACACATGGATGTCACCAGATGTTCAAAATATCGAAGTAATCAGTAAAACTTCTTGAGATGATGTCATCCTAGATTTAAGGATTTAAGATTTAAAGATTTAAGGATTTAAAACCTGAGATGCTGTCTTTATAAGGGAAAAGGCAGGGAAATTTGGTTACACAGAGGCACAGAGGAGAAGACAATTTGAAGACTGAGGCAGAGATTGGAGTGATGCTTCTATAAGGCAAAGAATTCCAGGAGCCACCAGAAGCTGGAAGAGTCATGGAAAGATTCCCCTCTTGAGTCTTTAGGGCAAGTGTGACCCTGCCAATACCTTAATGTCAGACTTGTGGTCTCCAGAATTGTGAGACAATAAACTTTTGTTGTTTTAAGCCACCAAATTTATGGTAATTTGTTATGGCAACCCCATGAAATAATACAGCAACCTTATGTCAGCTTCTAGTATTTCTTCTTGCCATTTCACTAATCCTCTAAATCCAATGAGCATTTATGCAAACAAATACACACCTGTGCAGGAGGAATTGTACATAGCTATGTGCCCACATATACACTTGCTTTATAGTGGTCTTGGTGTTGTCACTGATTCACTATGACATTGTGTGAGCTATATTTTTTTTTTTCTGTAGGCAAGTTTCTCTTTCTGCAAAATGAGATGGTTATCTGTTTTTAAATTAATTTATATTGGAGTATAGTTGCTTTACAGTTTTGTGTTAGCTTCTGCTGTACAGCAAAGTAAATCAGCTATGCTGCTGCTGCTGCTAAGTCGCTTCAGTCGTGTCTGACTCTGTGCGACCCCATAGTCGGCAGCCCACCAGGCTCCCCCGTCCCTGGGATTCTCCAGGCAAGAACACTGGAGTGGGTTGCCATTTCCTTCTCCAAAGAATGAAAGTGAAAAGTGAAAGTGAAGTTGCTCAGTCATGTCCAACCCTGAGCGACCCCATGGACTGCAGCCTACCAGGCTCCTCCTTCCATGGGGTTTTCCAGGCAAGAGTACTGGAGTGGGGTGCCATTGCATATACATATATCCCCTGTTTTTGGATTTCTCTCACATTTAGGTCATCACAGAGCATTGAATAGAGTGCCCTGTTCTATATAGTAGGGTCTTGTTAGTTATCTATTTTATACATACTAGTGTATATATGTCAATTCCAATCTCCCAATTTGTCCACCCCCTTTCTCCTTAGTATCCATACATTTGTCCTGTATGTCTATGTCTCTATTTCTGTTTTGCAAAGATCATCTACACCATTTTTTCTAGATTCCACATATATGTATTAATATATGATATTTGTTTTTCTCTTTCTTACTTCACTCTGTATGAATTTTTAGGTCTGGCCACATCTCTGCAAATTGCACAGTTCAAAAAATATACACACCCCAGTGTTCATTGCAGCACTATTTGCAACAGCCAGGACGTGGAAGCAACCTAGATGTCCATCAAGAGATGAATGGATAAAGAAGATGTGGTGTGTATACACACACACACACAATGGAATACTACTCAGTCACAAAAAGGAATGAGATGGTTATCTCTATGGGTCCTTACAGTTCAGTGACTGAGCCTGTAGATTCCTCTATATAAACTCAGTAAATGGGTATATGCATGTAGTCAGAGTATAGCACATGTACCTCAATGAACAGAAGTAGAGAGTTTTAGGAATTTTTTGGAGGGAGTGGACCCAATAGGATAGTGGTTCAGATAGAAATAGTACACTATTATTATTATTACAATACACTATTATTAAGTTATTATTATTAAATAGTACACTATTATTATTATAGTGGGAAGAATTTTAAATGCCTTCCATGTCCCAGTCTATATATATGTATGTGTGTGTGTGTGTGTATATATATATATCAGTACACTTAACATACACAATAAAACATATGTTCAATCAGATGCCCTAAAGGACCATTTTGACTCTCTGACTAAATTGGTTAAAAAAATCACATAAGAGGGGCTGAACTCTTTGATAGGAGCATTTCATATTTATGTTGTCCCTGAAATGCTCAAAAGGGAATGCTTTGTCAGTGTGATCTGAGGTCCCATTTGTGGACTCACTTTTGGAAAACCTTTTAAATTTGGTAGTCTATATTTCACTCTCCACAGGTCAACTCCTTCATCTGAGATTTTCCTGTCTTAGAGCCTAGATTGTTAGGTGTGAAAGGGTCTTTCAAAATCATGTCCATCCATCACCATTCATTTTGCCATCGAGGATAATGAGGGTCAGACTTGTCAAAGATAATAATCAAGTAATTTTCAGAGGCAGAAGTCAAAGCTAAGTTCCTTTATTTTACTCTCAGTCTAGGTCTTTTCCTACCCCCTGTTGCATTATTACTATAATTTGTCCAGTTTTTTTCCCCCAATGGGAATATTATTCTTTTATACTTTGAGTTAATTAATCTCCCTCCTTCCTTTCTTTCTCCTTGTGCAAACTTACATGTAGGCTCACAAACTTACATACACCAATATTCCCTTTAGAGGTTTTTGAAAGGAAAGCTTTGTGGTTCTGCTGCTTGACTGTTTTGCCTGGAGGTAAGCTCCAGCTGACAGTTCTGTATTGGGTCTACACTTCTACTTGGTTGGAGGTGGGGGTGGCAGATCAATGTGGCTGAACCCTTTCTTAGTGGAGTGGGAATGGCAACCTCTTTGATGTAGTATTATTATTTTTTTTTTTTAGCTCATTATTGTCCTCAGAGATGTAATGTGAACAGACAGATTTGTCCAACCTTTATATGGAGCCTGGGCTAAGGCGCGCCCATAGGGATGAAAGGGAGACAGACCATTTATCTTCCGTCTAGGAGCAGCTAGCTAGTAAGCATCACACATCAAGTATGGTAATCCATACTTCCTTTATCCTCCTATTCGCTCTTATCCTTTATGCTCTCTTTCCTTTCCCTTTGCTTCCTTTGCTCTTCCCCTTCTCTCAGAGCTTCCCTGTTTCTCTGCTGAATAGCTTAAAGAATCAAATACTACTTTAGTCTTTCCTAAAACAACCACAGATGCAAACCTTTGCAGCGCTGTATTCTGAGCCCCAGCACAGCCGCGTGCTCAGCACCAAGCAGTGGTGAATCCAAAACCAGCAAAGGGGGAGGGGAAGTGGGAAGGGAGGTGGGGGGGGAGAGAGAAGAGAAGGGAGCGAGAGAGGGGGAGAGAGAGAGGAAGGAAGGGAGGGTGAGAGAGAGAGAGAGACGGAGAGCGTGAGCGCGCGCAAGCTAGCGAGCAAACCAGAGAGACAGACGGGAGAGGGACCAGGGAGAGACCCAGAGAAACAGAAGAGGAAGCCGAGCTCTGTGAGGGCTCAACCTCCAACTTGTTTCAGTTCGTTCATCCTTCTCTTCTCTCCGCTTCGGGGAAGTGACTGTGGCGCTTGGTAAGAAACATAGCTTTCCCTCCTTCCCCCTCCCCCAAGCTCAGGTCTCCTTAAGCGATAGCATCTCTCCCCCGTACGGAGAGTCTCCTTGGGTTGGCCAGCGAGGCGAGACATGCTCTGCAGCTGTGATGCTATCCTGGGTTTCCCAGTGGGGCTGGTGGAAGCCCAGAGTCGGCATCTGGGCAGGGAGGCACAGGGGTAAAACCTGATTTGAGGAAGAGGGGTTTGCGATGTGGTTGGTGTATGCGCTATTTGCTTCATTGTCAGTGAATTGTTTTGTTCCTTTTAGGAAGCAGGTCAGCATTGACCTTGCAAATTGCTTGAGGGGCCGGCAGCTGCTGCAGAAAGACACCGAGTGGCCCCTAGCCAGAGCAGAAAGCACTGTCATGACCCCCCAGACAGCCCTAAGCACAGGGATGGGGTAATGGCTGGAGCTTCCTTGCTCCTTTAACTCTTTCTCTGCAGCTGCTTCTCCTTGCTGGAAAATAGAAAGGAGAATACATTGTAGTCCCTTTCCCCTCTCCCTATTACCTCCCCCAGATGCAAGTGAGTAGAAAGTTGTAAATAACTGTTTCCTTTGAAAGCAGGTGGAGACCTCCCCCCTTCCCTTAAGAGGCTCTTTGGGCCTGAGTTCCTTCACAAACTTGGGAGGTTTCCCTTGCTTCTCTGTGGAAAGCCCCATTGCCTGCCCACTCCCCATTCCAGGTGTTAAGCTGATAGGCTAGACCCAGGATTCGGATATCCCACCCCATCAACTGGCAGGCTTGGTATTAGGTCCAGCTCTGTCCTTGGGAGGGAAGAAACACCTGATGGTTTGTCTGGAAATGAATTTCCAGTTTGCTGCTCCTCTGGCTGTGGCTGCGGGTGGCTTAGGCAGGAGGACTGGGGGAGGGGTGGCTGTTGGATTTAGAGAGTGCAGGGTGAAGAGCTGATTGGTGTGAATGGTATGATTTATTGAGGGTCAGTAGGTTCTGGGTGTCTGTAGCTATGCAAGGGTTGGCTAAAGCTCTTGTAGTATATCCTCTCTGAATTGGTCGGGGTGAAGATCTGGTTGCTTGATGGGGGCTCTTTGAGTTGGCGACACAGCTGTACCCGTGGTAGTAATTATAACACCTGCAATGCCAATTGCTGACACTGTTGAGTGCTTACAATGTTTCAAATCTTCGGCTGTGACTTTAATATGTATTATTCTTACATTAACCATATGAAGCAAGATACTATCATTTTTCTTAGTGATGAGGAAACTGAGGCACAGAGAGGTTTAGCAATTAAATGCCCTGACTGGGAATTAGAACACAGGCAACCTGGTTCCAGAATGTACGGTCTTGACCACTAAGCACCACTGCCTCCCTGGGGAGAATTTTCCACCCTCGTCTGTTAGGCAAGTGTAGGTATACTAGAAAGGGTGCTGCCTGGCAATTCTTTTTTGGAAAGTAGTAGAGTCCTTTGTCATTGAAGGCAATGGCAACCCACTCCAGTACTCTTGGTTAGAAAATCCCACGGACGGAGGAGCCTGGTAGGCTGCAGTCCACGGGGTCGCTAAGAGTCGGACATGACTGAGCGACTTCAGTTTCATTTTTCACTTTCATGCAGTGGAGAAGGAAATGGCAACCCACGCCAGTGTTCTTGCCTGGAGAATCCCAGGGAGGGGGGAGCCTGGTGGGCTGCCGTCTGTGGGGTCACACAGAGTCGGACACGACTGAAGTGACTTAGCGGCAGCAGAGTCCTTTGTGTAAACTAACAGGAATTTAGAGTGGGGCATAGTGTCTAGCTATTGTGGAGCCAAGCCTCATCTGGATTTCCTAGAGGGGCTGCCCAAAAGACTTTCCTTGGACAGCCTGCTTTCCTTTGAAAAGAATGCCAGGAAAGACTTCATTTTTCCATTGTCATGGCCTCATCCATCTAACATCCAGCTAAAGACTCCTTTTAGGACCAGCTATCGCTCTTTTCTTCTGAGAGCTTCGAGTCACCTTGTTCTGAAAATTGTAGAGTACTAAAACCTTGGAACTGGAAGGATCCCTAAAGGTTATTAAGCTTTACTTCTCCACCCAGTACTTGAATTTGTCCTAAGCATCCAATTCTTTGACTAATTTCTATTTGAACTCCCTGGAGTGACAGAGAGCTCATTAGGTGGCTCCTTCTATACTGTCAGGAAGTAATCCCTGTTATAAGCCAATGTCTATCTCCCTGTAACGTCTCTTCATTGGTTCTTTGGGACTTTCTAGAACAAATTTGCTTCTTAATAATAGTGCCTTAGATAGTTGAAGACAGCTGTATCTCTCCCCTCAAGCCTTGAATCTGACAGGACCACAAGGAAGGGATCATCATGTGCCTCATTTGGGGGACTAGACTTTTATTAATATGGCCTATTATCCCATTCTCTTGTTTGTCAGCCACAGACTGATCATACTGAGTTTTGTAAAGCAGCCTTAATATTGTATGTTCTCTTCCTTGGAAAAGCTTGCTATCTGGTATCAAGTGGACTGATGGGAACAAAGACAGTCTCTGTTCTTTTCCAAAAACCAGAAATCAGTGCTATTTCTTCTGAAGCCCCAGAATGTCCATATAGCAGGCAGAGAATAAGCATGTGGGAAGATTTGGGAAGAAAGAGTTAACCATAATTATAAAGGAAACATTTGGAATCTTGTGATTCAAGATTCATAGTATATAAAAGATAGAAGAATAAATTGTTATATCAGTGTCTCAGGAACAATGACATCACTGAGGGGATGGTACAGAGGGGGACTGGGTGGAATAGGAGTGAGCATGTGATGTGTTAGAGTGGAAAACTGACCTGGTTGTTAGGAAAGTTGAGTTCTATTGCTAGCTCTGAAAAAATTGCCAGTTACGTTAGACACATGATTTCCTCTGCATGGATCTCAGCTTCTCTGAGGGGTTTTGAGCTCTGCAATTCTCTGTCTGAAGTAAATTGTAAAGTCTCAGGGTTCTAAGGGGCTTCAGAAATCATCTAGGCCAGTTCTTCTCAAACTTGAACGTGCAAAAGAATCCCCTGAGGATCTTGTTAAAATGTTAATTACAATTCCGAGGGTCTGGGGTGGGAACCTGAGTTTTGCATTTTTAACAAGCTGACAGGTAATCCTTAAACTGCTGTTCCAGTGCTTTTCAAACTATCTAGGTGAAGAACCAGTTTTTTAAAATTTCCCAATCCACCACAGATAGTTTCTTTAGTAAAATACATTGAGTATGAATTACTAGAAAAATAAAAGCCATGCAAAATATAAGCCATCATTTTATTGTTAGATTCAACAGACATAAAATTAATTTTTTTCAAGTTGAGTTGCTACATTTTGTAAGTACATATTCTCAATTTCTGCATGTGCGTGCTTCTCAATTTTTATACTTAGGTCATTGCTGTCTGGTAATAATAGTTTGTAGATAAGCAATGATCCTTGGACCACACTTTGAGCAGCACTGTTCTAGGCTACCTGCCCATCTATCTAATTTAAGAGGCTCAGATTGGGCCCAGTTATAGTTTCTAAATAATCCCTGCCAAATGATCTTTCACCCTCAGGTTAGTATCTCCTTTGATGGAAAATTTAATATCCTCTCAAAGTAGCATTAGTTGGGTGTTGTGACTGCAATAACGGGTTTTTAAAAGCTTCTATAAATTCCACTCTTAGATTATATATTTCAAGCTAGTAGGGGGCTGTATCAGTCCAGTTTATTGTAACGTCAGACACTATCATAGTATATGGCATAAAGTAGGTGCTTGTTAAATTAAAGGAACAGACAAGTTGGTGCTAGCGATGACTTTTGGGGCCATATGTTCATTTTAAAAAAGGTAATTTTGTTTTCTTTCCAGCATTTTGAGGGGCAATATTCATCCTATTTTTACAAATTTCTTATGTTGAATTAGAAGGCAAGCTCACCTGTCCCAGATAGCTACCAGGCATCTTAATTTTACTTTGAAGGAATTATAGGAAGATAAGAAAATATTTTTCTACATTCTAGGTCCCAAATTTTTACCTTTAACCCAGTCATTCATCAGTTCAGTCATTCAACAGCTATTTATTCAGTGATATGGTTAAGCACCGTGCAGATGTTAGAAAGGTAAGCTACACAGACATGGTACTTGCTTATTTGGAGCTTATAGTCTGATGGGGAAGAGGTAATAAATCAGATAATCACACAACTGTGTTATTTCAGTCAGCAACACATGTTTTAAAGGAAAAGTATGTGTGGAGTAGGGCTAGGAAGGTATATAACAGAGGAAATCTGATCTAGTTTGGGGTTTAAGAAAACCTTCCTTGAGGAAGTAATATTAAGGCTGAATAAAGACTTGCGGGTGGGGTGATGGTGATAGAAGGGGTGGAGTAGTTTTCTAGATGAAGGGAAGAGCACGCATGAGGATCCTAGGATGAGAGAAGCATAGAGACTTTGGGAAATTGAGCAAACTCTGGGATGGCTGGAGTGGGACACTGTAAGGATTTTGGCCTTTATTCCAGAAACAAAGGGACTGATTGAAGGCTTTCAAGCAAGGAGGCTGATATGACCTTAACTGAATCTATTCAGTATAAGATTATTACGAGCACATTATGGACCAAAGAAAATGTGGGAGACACAGACTGATTTAGGAATAGTCTCTGCCCTCCAAGATGACACAGTCGAATAGGAAAGAGAAGAAATACACAAACAACTATGATACTATGAGAATGAGAGCCACACTCATAAAAGAAGGAAAGGGCTTGCAGCCAAGGAGATCAAAAACAGCTTCCTGGAAGTAGCATTTGAACTGGGTTTTGAAAATTGGACAAACTGTGGAGAGAGTTTGGGGGATGGGAAAGGTGTTCTAGGCAGAGGCCAGAAAAATGTATTGGGAACAGTGAATTCAGTTGCATTGGAGTATGGTAAGTATGTGATAAATGTTTTGTGAGGTACTTGGAGGGCTTCACTATAAATAATATTGAATGCTAGCTTGGAAACTTAGGACTTTGCTCTTTATGTAGTAGAGAGTCAATTCCCTTATTTTATGGATGAGCAATCTGATCCTTGGAGGTGGAGTGACTTGATTTGAGTGAGGTCACACAGGTGGTACTATTGCTATAGCCCACCAAGAAGTACTGGGCACAGTTGGAAAAAAAATATGGGATTGGAGCTCTGGAAAGAACTTATCTGGAGAGAGGGATTTGAGAGTTATTGATAAAGAAGCAATACTTGAAGTAGAAAAAAAAAAGGATCTAAGAATTTCTTTGGAGAATGCTTATCTTAGGATGTGTGCATGCTAAGTCGCTTCAGTCGTGTTCGACTCTTTGCGACCCTGTGGACTGTAGCCCACCAGGCTCCTCTATCCTTGGGATTCTTCAGGCAAGAATACTGGAGTGGGTTGCCATGCCCTCCTCCAGGGGATCTTCCCAACCTAGAGACTGAACCTATGTTTCTCATGTCTCCTGTATTGGCAGGCGTGCTCTGTACCGCCAGTGCCACTTGGGAAGCCCAAAGTGTTAGCTGCTCTGACCTGTCTGACTCTTTTCGACCCCATGGACTATATAGCCCACCAGGCTTATCTGTCCAAGGAATTGTCAAGGCAAGAAAAACTGGAGTAGGTAGCCATTCCCTTCTGCAGGGGATCTTCCTGACCCCAGGGATTAAACCCAGGTCTCCCACATTGTGAGCAGATTCTTTACCATGTGAGCCATCAGGGAAGGGAAAACAAATATGAGTTTGTATGAAAGCTATGACGAAGGAGACATCAGACATGTAGAAGGAAAATTAGGGGAGTATAGTATTGTGAATGGAGAAGGCACTGGTAACCCACTCCAGTACTCTTGCCTGGAGAATCCCATGGACGGAGGAGCCTGGTAGGCTGCAGTCCATCAGGTTGCTAAGAGTCGGACATGACTGAGCAACTTCACTTTCACTTTTCACTTTCATGCATTGGAGAAGGAAATGGCAACCCACTCCAGTGTTCTTGCCTGGAGAATCCCAGGGATGGGGGGAGCCTGGTGGCTGCCGTCTATGGGGTCACACAGAGTCAGACATGACTGAAGCGACTTAGCAGCAGCAGCAGTATTGTGAAAGAGCCAAGAGCTTATCCACTGACTGAACAAATATTTTGTGACTACATAAGATTGACTAAGCATGTCCCATATAATAGTGACCAAAATAGACATGGTTGTTGTCACTTTGGGGCTCATGGTTTAGATGTGGAGATAGCCTTTATTCTACAAGCTACTGAACTATATAATTGTATTTTGCCATTAGTGTATAGAGGAAAATGTACTGCTTTAAGAAGGAAGGTGTGGTCAACATGTTAGACTTTTCACAGAAGTTGAATGTACTGAGACACGATACCCTGCTTCTAACAGTCCTCCCCCATTTTGATGCTCACAGTGCTTCCTAACAGTTAAGACTGGGTGATGTGTATCCATTTTGCAGATGTTCAACTGATGATAGTGCTGTAAGGAAAGATTACATGTCGTGTTGCACAGCTGAAACTGTCAATGAGCCAGGACTCTTTCCAGACCTCCCAACTTTCCCCATTCTATAAATTAGAGAAAGAGGCACTTGATTTTAAAAATGATGAATAATTAGATATTAAAGATCTATCTTAAATAGGATTTTGGATAGCCTACTCCTAGGTTCTAGTCCTGGCATAGAGGCTTAGTTTCTTGTGACAAATCACCTGTCTTATTTGAGCTTCTAACGGTAAAATGAAGAGGGTTGGATTAGACCTGGATGATTTATAAAGACTCCCAACTGTAAGGTTCTGTGGTTCATGCTCTATTCTGTACTATATTCTAATGGTCCTGTGCAGGTAGTTCAGGCCCAGTTATTTATTTAAGGAACACAGGATTTTATATGGAATTCTGAAGGTTGCTAACTTTGGTGGAATAATTCACAGGGTCTGAAAGAGATTGCAGCAAGACCCTTTTCTTGTTCCATTTATGAGATTGCTGAAATCATGACTGTCTTGTTAGCTAAGGACAGAACTGATTGTATTCTAAAATCTGTAGTAAATATGGGTGTTGGATGATATTTCTACTATTTCTGGTTTGAAATAAACTAAGAGTACTGAAAAAAATGGTACAGTATACTGTGAAATAGAGGCAAGATGATTAGCTCATGTTCTTAAATGCTCTCTCTTCCTAGGGGGAACATATATGATAAAGGGAAATATTGGTTGGTAATAGAAAAACACCTTTTATATTTCAAACATGGCTTTTAAAATATTGACATTTATACACAGTATGTCTCCTCACCATACACAGAAGGAAGAATAAAAATCTCCAGGAAGTATATTTTGAAGGGTGCTTTTTCTCTTTAGAAAATGATTTCTTAAAAGAAATCAAGTATTACACAGATTTTTTTGAAGGGAAGGGGAGGTGGATGGGAATGGATTATGTAAGTGATCATAGCATAAAATAACTTTTTAAAATAGTACAAGAGAAGCTCATATGACATATATTTTGAGTATCTTCTACTTGAGATACTTCAATTTTCAGTATCATACTTAACACACAGTGTCCAAATCTGGAAATCTGGACTCTGTACTCAAGGCATGGCTGACAAGTGCCATCGTTAAAAACATTTTGCACATTTATTAATCTACCTTGAGGCTATAAAATCTGCCTTTAAACAGATTTTTTCCAGATATAAAAATAAAACAGCCTCAGAAAATTTGGAAAATGGAGAGAAGCTAATACAAATCACCTCTGAATACCTAGCCCAAAGATAACTTGTTCTACTTCCTTCCAGATGTTTCCATGTTTACATGATTGAGATCATACCTTATATTCTATTTTATATGTGGTTTCTCCATTGGTATCATATTGTGAGCATTTCCCATGTGATTCAGCAGCCTTCAAACAATTCTAACAGCCACTGTACATAATTTTCAGTTGTAAAATTTATACCCAAATTATTTAAGAGATCCTATATTGGTCATTTAAATTATTTTCACTTGTAAGTTATCATAAATAGCCTTGCAATGTATATACCCTTATGCATAAATCTTTGCTTCTTTGAACCTTGCCCCATTCAGGTTTTTATTCAATGTCACCTTGATGAGGTCTTCTGTAACAACTGTAACATAAAAATGAAAACTCTTCTCCCTTAAACTTACTTTTTTCCTTTCTTGCCTAATTTTTTCTCTCTGGTCTGTATTTTCACCTAACAGACTAGATATTTTATTTATTTGTTACCTGAATCCTTGTATTAAAAGGTAAGCCTGTCAAGTACAGGGATTTTTTTTTTTCTATTTTGTTTGTTCTATGGGTTTTTATGAAGGCATTACTGTGCCTAAGTTCAGTTCAGTTGCTCAGTTGTGTCTGAGTCTTTGTGCCTAAGGATATTATTGTGCCTAAGGATATTACATTTTCAAAGGTTCTTGACATAAGATGGCCAATTTCTGCTAGTAATCCTATGCCAGTGCTGGGTATTGTTATTCTTTTTTTTAAATTGGAGGCTAATTACTTTACAATATTGTGGTGGTTTTTGCCATACATTCACATGTTTAAATTCTTTGCCAATCTGATAGAGGCAAAACAGTATCCTACAATTTTAATATGTTTCTTTTATTATAGTTAGCATGGATACTTTCTTGTGTTTCCTGGTCACTTTTGTTTCCTTCCTGTAAGCATGTATTGATGACCTATATGCATTTTTATTTTGAGAACTTAAGTGTTTTTTATTCACTTGTGGGGACAATGTGTGCATTTAGTAGACATTAGATCTTTCTTCAGGCAATGGCAGCCCACTCCAGTACTCTTGCCTGGAAATCCCATGGACAGAGGAGCCTGGAAGGCTGCAGTCCATGGGGTTGCTGAGGGTCGGACACGACTGAGCGACTTCACTTTCACTTTTCACTTTCATGCATTGGAGAAGGAAATGGCAACCCACTCCAGTGTTCTTGCCTGGAGAATCCCAGGGACAGGGGAGCCTGGTGGGCTGCCATCTATGGGGTCACACAGAGTCGGACACAACTGAAGCGACTTAGCAGCAGCAGTAGCAGCAGATCTTTCTTTTCTGGTATATGTGGAATGTATTTTCCAGATTGTGTTTTAATTTAACTTTAATGTACAGATTAGCTTTTATGTAATTATTTATGCCTCTGTCTCTTTTCATTTGTATTTTTTTTCTGATAAGTTAATATTTAAGAAGTTTTTCCTTATCCAAAATGGGATAAGTGTTTGAATGGATTGTGTTTTCATTTTTATTGCTTATGTTTAATTGTTTAATCCCCCTGGAATTTATTGTGGTGTGTGGTACTTTTCAAAATTGTTTTCCTCTTCAGTGGTTTCACAGTACCAAATATTGAATAAATCATTCTTTCCCACCATTCTGTGATACCATATTATATATTATAGTACAAATTATTATATTTAGTAGGTTCTCTTTGGGTTTCTTTTTCTGTTTTCCATTTCTTCTAGCTTGTCTCTTCTTGATCTAGTTGCAAAGTTTAAATCTTACTGCAGTTGCAGTTTTTATTACCTCAGCTCTTCTACTTAATTTGTATAACTATATAGAGTGTATAGGGGCTTCCCGAGTGGCTCAGTGGGTAAAGAATCCACTTGCAATGCAGGAGATGCAGGTTTGATCCCTGGATTCAAAAGATTCCCTGCAGGAGGACACAGCAACCCACTCCAGTATTCTTGCCTGAAGAATCCCATGGACAGAGGAGCCTGGCGGGCTACAGTCTATAGTGTCATACAGAGTCAGACATGATTGAAGCAGTTTAGCATGCATGCATAGAGAGTATATAATAGCAGTAACATCTATTTTATGTTTTTAATTTTATGAACTGGATCTCTCTATCATTATTTCTAATAATTGATTATGGCTGGCATACAGAGAAAATGTTATTTATAATTTTAACTTTCATTCCTTCCACTTAACTCAAATTTATTATTATAAATTTTTTACATGTTTATTTTCTTCTATTTTTTAACTTTGACGAATTTAAAATATTGACAAGGAGACTCAGAAGTATGTAAAACAATGAGCAAATAACCACATATATGCTTGCTCAGAATGAACAAGTGTTATTAGCATTTTGTTATTTCTTGTTCAGATATGTCTTAATGAAATAAAACATTGCAGATAAACTTTATCTTCCCTTTGAGTCTAGGCCCAGCTTCATTTTTTCCCATATCCTTTCAAAATATAACATGCAGAGCCAACCCACATTTGCTTAATTTTTGTTTGGTCACTTTCTACTTATATTCTGGATACTAATTATTTGTCAGTTATATATGTTGCATATATCTGCTTCTAATATGTCACCTTGGCTTTCTGTTTGTTTATAGGGTCCTTTTTAGTATAGAAATTTTAGATTTTCATTATAAATTTATGAATTTTTTCCTTCATGAATTGTTATTTTTGTGTCATATTTAAAAGTATTTTCTTATTCCATCAACATAAAAGACTTTCTCCAAATTTTCTTTAAAATTTAAAACATTTTGCTTTACTTTTTAAGAACATCTGGATTTTATTTTTACATGTGATGTGAAATATAGGTCGATTTTTTTCTATGTCAAATATCATTTGTTAATTTATACACAACTGATTTACAATGTAAAGTCCATCATATAACCTAATTTCCATAGATGCTTGCATCTATTTCTGGCCTGTCTATATGCTCTATTAATCCATTTGTGTACACTTGTGTTGTTTTAATTATGAATGCTTTATATCAATCTTGATTATTTTGTAAGGTCAAGTTATATTTCATTCTCTGCAGTTACCCATACCCACACCATTTTTATTGTTCTTTCTGAGTTGTCTTGATTATTTTGGGCCCTTTATTCCCTTTAACTTAATTTTTAAAATAAGATTGTCAAATTCCAATAAAATCATGCTGATTTTTCTTGCAATTTTATTGAATATGTAGAATGAATTCGAGCAGAATTGGCATATTTTTGATAAAGAGATTTACTACTTATGAATAGTGTATCCCGATATTATTTAAATTCTATTTTTATAATCTTTGATAGAGATTTATAGTTTTATTAACAATACTCTTATGTATAAGATATATTCCTGCTGCTGCTGCTGCTGCTAAGTCGCTTCAGTCGTGTCTGACTCTGTGCGACCCCATAGACAGCAGCCCGCTAGGCTGCCCCGTCCCTGGGATTCTCCAGGCAAGAACACTGGAGTGGGTTGCCATTTCCTTCTCCGATGCATGAAAGTGAAAAGTGAAAGTGAAGTCACTCAGTCGTGTCCGACTCTTAGCAACCCAATGGACTGCAGCCTACCAGGCTCCTCCGTCCATGGGATTTTCCAGGCAAGGGTACTGGAGTAGGATGCCATTGCCTTCTCCGAAGATATATTCCTAGGCATCTTCAATTTTTTACTCAAATTTATTAAGACACACTTCTCATGAAATAAAATGTACCCTTGAGAATACATATTTCAAAATTTCGACAGATGTATATGATCATATAACCATGACCACCACTGCAATAAAGATACAGAAAATTTCCCTCCCCTCAAAAAGGTCACTTGTGCCTGTTTGCAGTCAGTTATCTGGGAAAGAATTTATCTGTCTTTATAGTTTTGCTTCTTCTGTAATATATAAATGGAGTCATATAGTATGTAGCCTTTTGTATTTGGCTTCTTTCATTTAGCACATGTTTTTATGATTCATCTCTGTAATTGTATGTATGAGCAGTTTGTTCTTTACTATTGTTTTATTAAAATGTTTATTTATTTGGCTGTGCCAGGTCTTAGTTGTGGCATGTGGGATCTAGTTCCCTGACCAAGGATCTAACCTGGGCCCCCTGCATTGGGAGCACAGAGTCTTAGCCACTGGACTTCCAGGGAAGCCCCTATTTATTATTGTTGAGTAGTGTATTTATTCATTAGTTGATGGACGTTTGGGTGTTTTCCACTTTTTTGCTATTATAAGTATTTCTGTTATAAATTTTCTTATACAGGTTTTTGTTTGCACATATATTTGCATTGAAATTCTCTATGAGGATAATTTCTGGGTTATATAGCAATTGAATACTGTTATAAGAAGCTGTCAAACTGTTCTCCAAAGTAGCTATACCATTTTGTATTCCTACTAGCAGCATATCAGAGTCCTAGTTGCTCAACATCCCCACCTACACTTGGCATTTTCAGTGTTTTTTTAATTATTAAACTTAAGTGTTAGAGAAGTTTTAGATATACAAAAAACTGAAGAGAATGTATGGAGAGTTACTTTATCTGTTCCCCCTCAGTTTCCTCTACTACTGACATTTTGCATTAATGTAGCACATTTGTTAAAACTGATGAACTAATATTGATATAATCATGAAATAAGTCCATAGTTCTGAATTTGGGTTCATTCTTTGTGTCCTACAGTTATATGAGTTTTAACAAGTGTATGCCATGTGTTCATCATCACAGTATACAGAATATTTTACCACCCTACATATACTCTGTGTTCTACCTATCCCTCTCTCTCTCCTGAACCCCTAGCAACCACACTTATCTTTTTACTGTCTCTTTACTGTTGCTTTTTCCAGAATGTCATACAGTTGGAATCTTACAGTATGTAGCCTTTTCAGACTGGCTTCTTTCACTTAGTAATGTGTATTTAAGGATCTTCCATGTATTTTCAAGGTTTTATAGCTCATTTCTTTTTATTGACAAATAATAGTCCATTGGCCAGATGTACCACAGTCTTTTATTCCCATTTACTATAGAAGGACATTGTGGTTGCTTCCAAGTTTTGGCAATTATGAATGAAGCTGCTATAAACATTCATGTGTAGGTTTTTGTGCACATAATGTTTTCAACTCATTTGGGTAAATACTAAGGCACACAATTGCTGGATCACATGGTTAGACTATGTTTAGCTTTGTAGGAAACTGCCAAAGTGTCTTCCAACGTGGCTGCACCATTTTGCATTCCCACCAGCAATGAGTGAGTGTTCTTGTCGCTCCATATTATCATCAGCAATTGTTGTCAGTGTTTTGGAATTTAGTTGCTCTAATAGATTTGTAGTGTCATCTCATTGTTGTTTTACTTTGCAATTCCCTAATGACATATGAGTTGGATGTCTTTTCATATGCTTATTTGCTATTCATATATTATATAGTCTTTGCCCAGGTGTCTTTTCAGATCTTTTGCCTATTTTTAACTGAGTTACTTATTTTCTTATTTTAGAATTTTAAGAGTTCTTAGAATATTTTGGGCACAAATTCTTTCTCATATATATGTCTTTGCAAACATTTTCTCCCAGTCTATCTTGTGTTTCCATTCCCTTAACAGTGCCTTTCTCAAAGCAAGCATTTTTTATTTTAATGAAATCCAATTTATCTTTTTTTTTTCTTTCATGGATTGTGCTTTTGGTATGAAATCTAAAAATTCATCACCAAGAACAAGGTCACCTATATTTTCTCCTATTTTATCTTCTAGAAGTTTTATACTTTTGCATTTTACATTTATGTGTGTGATCCATATTGGTATAAAGTCTGGGTCTAGATTCATTTTTGTATTTGTGGATATCCAGTTGCCCAGCAACATTTATTGAAAAGAGTTTTCTTTTTCCAATGAATTGCCTTTGCTCCTTTGTCGAAGATCACTTGACTATATTTGTGGATCTATTTCTGGGCTTTCTATTCTTTTCCATTGATCTATTTGTGTATTCTTTCACCAATACCAAACTCTCTTGATTACAATAACTTTATAGTAATTCTTGCCATGGTGTAGTATCAGTCCTTTAGTTGTATTCCTCTTCTTCAGTATTGCTTGATTATTCTGGGTCTTTTGCCTTTCCATATAAACTTTAGAATTAGTTTATTGAGATCCACAAAAATCTTGGTGGGATTTTGATGGTGCTGTGTGTGCTTAGTCTCTCAGTGTGTCCGACTCTTTGCAACCCATGGACTGTAGCTTGCCAGGCCCCTCCGTCCATGGGGATTCTCCAGGCAAAAATACTGGAATGGGTTGCCATGCCCTACTCCAGGAAATCTTCCCAACCCAGAGATTGAACCCAGGTCTCCCACATTGCAGGAGGATTCTTTACCATCTGAAGGGACATCCAGTAGTTTTGATTGGAATTGTGCCAAATCTGTAGATCAAGTTGGCGAGAACAGAATCTTATAGTATTATATCTTCATATCCATGAATATGAAACATCTCTCCATTAATTTAGATCTTCTTGATTCTTTCATCAAAGTTTTGTAGTTTCCTCTTATAGATCTTACATATTTTTTTTTAAGTTATGTGTATTTCATCTTTTGGTACTAATTTAAATAGTGCTGTTTTTAATTTCAAATTTCAGTTGTTCATTGCTGGTATATAAGAAAGTAATTGACTTCTGTTTATTAACTTTTTATTTTGGCTCATTTTCTTTTAGCCTAGAGTGAATGTGTAGTGGTAGCTCACTGTGGTTTAATTTGCAGAACTCTGTGACTCATGATGGGCTTCTCAGGTGGTGCTAGTGGTAAAGAACCTGTCTGCCAATGCAGGAGATGTAAGAGACGTGGGTTCAATTCCTATGTTGGGGAGATCCCCTGGAAGAGAGCATGGCAACCCACTCTAGTATTGTTGCCTGGAGAATCCCATGGACAGAGGAGACTGGAGGGCTACAGTCCTTAGGGTTGCAAAGAGTTGGACATGACTGAGCGACAGCACAGCACATGACTATAATACTGAACATGTTCATGTGCTTATTGGCCATCTCTGTATGTTCTTTGGAGAAATGTCCATGAAAATCGGGATGTTTGTACTCCTATTATTGAATTGTGTGTGTATATATATGTGTATGTATGTATATATATATATATATAAAATTCTTTAAAAATATGTTTTGAAAATATTTTCTCCTGTTATGTGACCTTTTAAATTTTTCTATGTAGGCTTTCTATATGACTTTGACTTTTTGTATTCTGAGAAGTCTTCACCTTAACTAGATTCATAATGATCCTTTCATTTGTTTTCTTCCAGAATTTTATCGTTTAAGTTCTTTGATTTATGTCTTTGATACATATTTAAATGACTTTTGTTTTTGGCGCAGGGGTAAAGTTTGTTTTTGTAGTTTTCAGGATATAGGTTTGAATATATTTTATTAACTTTGTTCTAAGTATTATATTTTTATCATATATAAATGCTATAACATTTTAAACTTTTTTAGTATTTATTTAACTGTAGTTGATTTACAATATTGTGTTGGTTTCAGATACACAGCTTCAAATTCTTTTCTATTATAGGCTTTATTACAAGATACTGAATATAGTTCCATGTGCTGTATAGTAAATCTTTGGTGTTTATCTGTTTTATACATTGTGGTGTGTATCTGTTAATCCCATATGCCTAATTTATCCCCCTCTCCCCTTTCCCCTTTGGTAGCCCTAAGTTTGTTTTCTATGCCTGTGAGCCTGTTTATGTTTGTAAATAACTTCTTTAGTATCATAGTTTAGATTCTACATGTATTCATGTATCATTCATTTTGATATTTGGCAAAACTAATACAGTTATGTAAAGTTTAAAAATAAAATAAAATTAAAAAAAAAAGATTCTACATGTAAGTGATATACTATGATATTTGTCTTTCTCTATCTGACTTATTTCACTTAGGATGATAATCTCTAGATTCATCCATGTTGCTGCAAATGGCATTATTTCATTCTTTTTTATGGCTGAGTAGCGTTCCAATGTGTATATATATACTACATATTCTTTATCCATTCATTTATTGATGGAAATTTAGGTTGCTTCCATGTCTTGGCTATTGTAAATATTGCTGCTATGAACACTGGGGTGAATTAGAGTTTTCTCTAGATATATGCCAAGGAGTGGGATTGTGGAATCTAATGGTAGCTCTGTTTTTAGTTTTTAGGGACCCTCCATATTGTTTTCCATAGTGGCTGCACCAATTTACATTCCCACCAACAGTGTAGGAAGATCCCTTTTCTCTACACCCTCTGCAGCATTTCTTCTTTGCAGACTTTTGATGATGGCTCCACATTCTCACCCATGTCAGGGGATACCTCATTGTAGTTTTGATTTGCATTTCTCTAATAAGAAGCAATGTGGGACATCTTTTCATATGACTGTTAGCTATCTGTATATCTTCTTTGGAGAAAGGTCTCTTTAGGTTTCCTGCCCAGTTTTTGATTGTTGTTTGTTTTGTTTGTTTGATATTGAGTTGTATGTGCTGTTGTATATTTTGGAAATTAAGCCCTTGTTGGTCTCATCATTTGCAAATATTTTCTCCTAGTCCATAGATCGTCTTTTTGTTTTCTCTATGGTTTATTTTGCTCTGCAAAATAAATTATAAATTTGGTTAGCTCCCATTTGTTTATTTTTGCTTTTATTTCTTTTGCCTTGGGAAACTGACCTAAGAAAATATTGCTATGATTTATGTCCAAGAATGTTTTGCCTATGTCTTCTTCAAGAAGTTTTATGGTGTTATGTCTTATATTTAAATTTTTAAGCCATTTTGAGTTTATTTCTGTGTGTAGTCTGACAGTGTTCTAACTTCATTGATTTACATGTGGCTGTCCAGCTTTCCCAATATCACTTGCTGAAGAGACTGTCTTTTCTCCATTTTATATTCTTGCCTCCTTTGTTGAAGGTTGACCATAGGTATTTGGGCTTATTTCTGGGTTTTCTATTCTGTTCCATTAATCTGTATGTCTATTTTTGCACCAGTACCATGCTATAGTATTATCTAAAGTCTGGGAGGTTTATGCCTCCCACTTTGTTCTTTTTCCTCAGAATTATTTTGACAATTCTGGGTCTTTCGTGTTTCCATATAAATTTTATAATTATTTGTTCTAACTCTGTGAAAAATGTCATGGGTAATTTGATATTTAATATTATCCTTGATAATATTAAATCTATAGATTGCTTTGGGTAGTATGGCCATTTTAACAACATTAGCTCTCCCAAACCAAGATCATCGGATATCTTTTCATGTTTTTTTGTATCATCTTCAATTTCCTTTCTGTGTTTTGTAGTTCTCAGCATATAGGTCTTTCTCATCCTTGGTTAAATTCCTCCCTAGGTATTTTTTTTTGACATGATTTTAAATATGATCATTAGTTTTAACTTTCTCTTTCTGATTTCATTGTTAGTGTAAATAAATGCAACAGATTTACATATATCAATCTTGTTTCCTGCTAACTTACTGAATTAATTTATTAGTTCTAATAGCTTTTGTGTGGAGTGTTTCGGGGTTTCTGGACTTCCCTGGTGGCTCAGACAGTAAAGAATCTGCCTGCAATGCAGGAGACCCAGGTTCAGTCCCTGGGTTGGGAAGATCCCCTGGAGAAGGAAATGGTTACCCACTCCAGTATACTTGCCTGGAGAATTCCATGGACAGAGGAGCCTCGCAGGCTACAATCCATGGGGTCACAAAGAGTCAGTGTATAGGATATCATGTCATCTGCATCCAAAGACAGTTTTACCTCTTCTGTTTCAATTTGGATACTATTTATTTCTTTTTCTTCTTTGATTCTTGTGGCTGACTTCCAATACTATGTTGAAAAGAAGTGATAAGAGTGGGCATCCTTATCTTATTCCAGAATTTAGCAAGTAGGCTTTCAGCTTTTCACTATTATACTGACTGTGGGTTTGTCATAAATGACTTTTATTATGTTGAGATATGTTTCCTGTATACTCATTTTGGTGAGAATTTTAATCATGAATGAATGTTGAATTTTGCCAAATGCTTTTTAAGCATCTATTGAGATAATCATGTGGTTTTTGTCTTTTCTTTTGTTAATGTGTATATCACATAGATTGATTTGGCTATGTTGAACCATTCTTATGACCCTAAAATGAATCCAACTTGATCATGGTATGTGATACTTTTTATGTATTGTTTGATTCAACTTGCTAGTATTTTGCTGACAATTTTTGTATCTATGTTCATCAAAGGTATTAACCTGTAAAATATTTTTTTGGTAGTGTCTGGTTTTGGTGTCAGGGTGATGGTGGCTTCATAGAATGTCTTTGGGAGTGTCCCTTCCTCTTCGATCTTTTGGAAGAGTTTGAGAAGGTTTGGAATGAGTTCTTCTTTGTATGTTTGGTAGAATTCCCCATGAGGCCATCTGATCCTTTTGTTTGCATGGAGTTATGTATTTATTATTTTTGTTTTAACAAATTCTATTTCACCTCCAGTGATAGATCTGTTTATCTGTTTCTTCTTGATTCAATTTTGGCAGGCTGTATGTTTGTGAAACTTGTCCATTTATTCTAGGCTGCCTATTGTGTTGTCATGTAACTGTTCCTAGTAATTTCTTAAGATTTTTTTTTTGAATTTTTGTGGTATTGGTTTTATTTTCTCCACTTGGATTTCTTAATTTGTTTATTTGTGTCTTCCCTCTTTTCTTGTTGGTGAGCTTAGCCAGAGGTTTGCTGATCTTGTTTAACCTTGCAAGGAACCAGCTCTTGACTCAACTGATTTTTTCCTATTGTTTTAATTTTTAAAAATTTTTATTGGAGCATACTTGCTTTAAAATATTGTGTTAGTTTCTGCTGTACAGCAAAATGAATCAGTTATATGTATCCATATATCCCCTCTTTTGTAGATTTCCTTCCCATTTAGGTCAACACAGAGCACTGAATACAGTTCCCTGTGCTATACAATAGGTTCTCATTAGTTATCTATTTTATATACTGTTGTTCAGTCACTAAGTCATGTCTGACTCCATGAATTGCAGCACACCAGGCTTCTATGTTCTTCAGTGTCTCACAAGTTTGTTTAAAGTCATGTCCATTGAGACAGTGATACCATCCAACCATTTCATCCTCTGTAATCCCCTTCTCCTTTTGCCCTCAATATTTCCCAGCATCAGAGTCTTTTCCAATGAGTTAGCTCTTCTCATCAGGTGGCCAAAGTATTGGAGCTTCAGCTTCAGCATCAGTCCTTCCAATGAATGATCAAGGTTGATTTACTTTAGAATTGACTGGTTTATACATAGTAATGTATACATGTCAATCCCAGTCTTCTAATTCATCCCCCCTCCTTGGTATCCATACATCTCTGCATCTCTGCCTCGGTTTCTGCTTTGAAAGTAAGTTCATCTAGATTCCATATACAAGTGATATTATATTAGTTTTTCTATTTCTGACTTACTTTACTCTGTATGACACTCTCCAGGTCTATCTGTGCCTCAGCAAATAGAACGATTTTGTTCTTTTTAATGGCTGAGTAATATTCCATTGTATGTATGTACTACATCTTCTTTATCCATTCCTCTGTTGATGGGCATTTAGGTTGCTTTTATGTCCTAGATATTGTAACTATGTTGCAATGAATATTGGGGTGTATGAATCTTCTTGAATTATGGTTTTCTCTGGGTGTATGCCCAAGAGGGGGATTGCTGGGTCATATAGTAGTCCTATTTTTTGTTTTTTGAGGAACCTCCATACTGTTCTTCATAGTGGCTCTACCAATTTACATTCCCACCAGTATTATAGGAGGGTTCATTTTCCTCCACATCCTCGCCAACATTTATTGTTTATAGATTTTTTTTGATGATGACCATTCTGATTGGTGTGAGATGATACATCATTGCAGTTTTGATTTCTCTAATAATGTGTGATACTGAGCATCTTTTCATGTGTTTCTTCTTTGGAGAAATGTCTATTTAGGTCTTTCACTCATTTTTTCATTCAGTTTGTTGTGTTTTTTTTGGTATTGAGTTTCATAAGCTGTTTGTATGTTTTGGATATTAATATTGTTTTTTTTTTTAATTTCTATTCTATTTATTTCCTCTCTGATCTTTATTATTCTCTTCCTTCTGCTGAGCTGAGGTTTTGTTTGTTCTTTTTCTAATTCTTTTAAGTGGTAGATTAGGTTGTTATTTGAAGTTTTTTTCATTTTTTGAGGAAGTCCTATATCACTATGAACTCCCCTCTAAGGACCTCTTTTGCTGCATCCCATAAATTATATATGCTTATGTTTTTAATGTTTCTTGTCTCAAGGTATTTTAAAAAAAATTCCTCCTTGATTTCATCATTGACCTGTTGGGTTTTTAGTAGCATGTTGTTTAGTCTCCATGTAATTTTATATTTTTTTCTCATTTTTCTTTCTGTGGTTGATTTCTAGTTTCAGGCCACTGTGGTCAGAGAAGTTGTTTGAAATAATTTCCATTCTCTTAAATTTGTTAAGGCTTGTTTTGTTTCCTAGTGTATATCAGTAGTGTGTTAAAATCTACTATTATTGTGTTCCCATCAATTTCTCCTCTTATGTCTGTTAGTATTTGTTTTATGTATTTGGGTGCTCCTATATTGGGAGAATATATGTTAATGATTATAATATCCTCTTCTTGTATTGATCCTTTTATCATCATATAGTGCATTTCTTTGTCTTTATGGGCTTTGTTTTAAAGTCTGTTTTGTCTGATATGAGTATTGCTATCTCCACTTTCATGTCATTTCCATTTACTTGAAATAATCTTTTTCCATTCCCTCACTTTAAATCTATGCCTGTATTTTTCCCTAAAGTGTTTCTTTTAGGCAACATACTGTAGGTTCATTTTTTTAAAATTATCATCCAGTCTGCCACTGTTTGTCTTTTGATTGGATCATTTAGTCCATTGACATTTAAAGTAATTACTGATATGTATGTATTTATGACTATTTTAAACCTTGTTTTCCAGTTGAATTTGTATTTCTTCTTTGTTCCTTTCTTCTTTTTATTTTTCCTTTTATGGTTTGATGACTTTCTTTTGTATTATACTTGAGTTCTTTCCTTACTGATTTTTGTGAGTCTATTATATGTGTTTGATTTGTGGTTACCCTGGTTATCAAGTATGTTAACCCATAACTATATCTACTTGCTTTAGACTGATAGTCATGTAAGCTTAAACACATTCTCAAAAATATACATTTTCTTATTCTCCTCCCCCACATTTTGTGATTTTGATGTCCTGTTTTAAATCTTTATGTTTATTCTTTTGCTGATAATTGTAATTATAATTGCTTTCACAATTTTTTGATTTTTTAAGCCCATGTGCTGAAACTCCAATACTTTGGCCACCTCATGTGAAGAGTTGACTCATTGGAAAAGACTCTGATGCTGGGAGGGATTGGGGGCAGGAGGAGAAGGGGACAACAGAGGATGAGATGGCTAGATGGCATCACCGACTCGATGGACATGAGTTTGAGTAAACTCTGGGAGTTGGTGATGGACAGGAGGCCTGGCGTGCTGTGATTCATGGAGTTGCAAAGAGTCGGACACGACTGGGTGACTGAACTGAACTGGCTTATTTAAGTAATCTTCAATCCTTTTATATATTTGCCTTTCCTGTTGTGATAGTCCTTTTCCTGTAGAGTCATACTTCTTTTCTATTTTGAAAAGGCCTTTCAATATTTCTTTTAGGATAGGTTTAGTATTGCTGTATTGTTTTAGTTTTTTGCTTGTCTGAGAAATTCTTTCTCCTTCTTTTCTAAATGATAATCATGCTGTGCAGTGTATCCTAGGTTGCAGGTTTTTCCATTTCAGGACTTTGAATATATCCTGCTACTCCCTTCTGGGCTGCAAAGTTTCTGCAGAGGAATCAGCTGGTAACCTTATGTTGTTGTCATTGTTTAGTAACTAAATCATGTCTGACTCTTGCAACCCCATGAACTGTGGCCCACCTGGCTCCTCTGTCCATGGGATTTTCCAGGCAAGAATACTGATGTGGGTTGCCATTTCCTTCTCTAGGGGATCTTCCTGACCCAGGGGTCGAACCTGTGTCTCTGGTGTTGGCAGGTGAATTCTTACCACTGAGCCACCAGGAAAGTACTAACAAACCTTATGGGGATTCCCTTTTAACTGATTGTTTTTCTTTCACTGCCTTTAGAATCCTCTCTTTATCTTGAACTTTGCCACTTTAATTTTGATATATCTCGGGGTTGGTCTGTTTGGGTTCATCTTGTTGGGGACCCTTGTACTTCCTATTCCTGGATATCTATTTCCTTTTTTAGGTTTGGGAAGTTTGCAGCCATAATTTCTTCAAATACATTTTTGATCCCCTCTTTCTTTACCTTCTGGTATCAGTACTAGTCCCTCATCCTGCTTGGCAGCAAGTCAACCCATGTACATTCTTCTAGGCAAATTCCAGGCCCCTGCACCTCCCTATACCTGGCTAACCTACTAGACAGTGAAGGAGGTTCCCAAGGTGAGCTAATCTTCCTTTTGTCATTCTTAGCTTTTTCTTAGGGGTGCAGGTCTCATCTTCATTTTCTTCATTTCCTTTTTTTTTCCTCCTTTAGTCCTGCCCAGTTATGTGAGGTTCTTTCTTGCAGCTTTAGTTGCATGAGATCTTCTGCCCACTTTCAGTTGGTATTCTGTGAGAACTGTTCCAGATTTAGATGTATTTTTGATGTACTTGTGAGGGGAGGTGAACTCCACGTTCTTCTACTCTGCCATCTTGAACTCCTCCCTGACAATTTTTCAACATTTATTGTTAGTATACATAAATACAGTTAATTTTTATATATTGACCTTGTATCGTATGACCTTAAAAGACTCAATTATTCTAGTAGCTTTTTTTTTTTTTTTTAAAAAGAGTTTTGGGATTTTCTATGTAGATGATTATGTTACCTAGGAATAATGACAGTTTTATTTCCTCTTCTAATTTGTATATTTTTTCTTATTTTGTTTTGTTTTTGCTGTATTTGAACTGGATAGGACCTCTAGTAGAATGTTGAATTGAAATGGTCAGAGCAGAGCTCCTTGCCTTGCTCCTGATTTTATTGGGGGAAATATTCAGCCATTTACCATTCACTGTGAAGTCAGTTTTAGATTTTTCTTACATGCCATTTATAAATTTGAGAGAATTCTTTTCTATCAATAGTTTGCTGATGGATTTTATGATGAATATATGCTGGATTTTTTTCAAATGCCTCTTCTGTATCGATTTAAGTAATCATTTAAAGTTTGTTGATATGGTGAAAAGTGAAAGTGGCAGTCACTCAGTTGTATCCAACTCTTTGCAACCCCATGGACTGTAGCCTGCCAGGCTCCTCTGTCCATGGACTTCTCCAGGCAAGAATACTGGAGTGGGCTGCCATTCCCTTCTCCAGGGGATTTTCCCAACCCAGGGATCGAATCCAGATCTCCTGTATTGCAGGTGGATTCTTTACCATCAGAGCCACCAGGGAAGCTCTTAAAGCTATACCTACTCTTCCATTATTTTTAATCTATTGGCATAATGTTTTCCCCCTACTGCTCTAGTTATATTTTTGTTTTATCTTTTATCTATACTTTTGCCTCCTTGTTCATTCTTAATACTGTTTACTGGTGCCAGTTCTCTTATTGCTGCTGTTGCTGTTTAGTCTCTAAATGTGACCAACTCTTTGTGATTCCATGGACCGTAGCCTACCAGGCTCTTCCGTCCATGGGATTTCCCAGGTAAGAATACTAAAGTGTGTTACCATTTCCTTCTCCAGGGGATATTCCCAACCGAGGAATCGAACCCAAGTCTCCTGCATAGCAAGTAGATTCTTTACTGTCTGGGCCACCAGGGAAGCCCCAAGTGTTAGTTTTCTATTGCTGAATTATAAATTACCAAATACTTAATGGGTCAAAACAACACAAATTTATCTTCTTACAATTCTGGAGATTTTCCTGGGTTAAAATCAAGGTGTTTGCAAGGCTGTGTTCCTTTCTGGAGAGTCTGGGGAGTATTCATTTCCTTGAATTTTCCAGCTTCTGGAGGCCACTACGTTCCTTGGTTCATGGCCCCTTCCTTCTTCTTAAAGTCAGCAATGTCTTTTTTACATCGTATTACTCTGACCCTGACTCTTCTGCCTCCTGCTTCTACTTTTAAGAACCTTTGTGATTATATTGGGCCCACCCAGTTAGTCCAAATACTCTACGTATTTTAAGGACAGCTAATTAGCAACCTTAATTCCATCTGCTACCTTAATCCCACTTTGCCATGTAACCTAACACAGTCACAGGATGCACACATTTTTGTTTTGTTTTCCTTGGAATTATTATAGTTTAAAAATATGCTTATTTTCCATGTTGTCACCACCAATCCAAGTTCACACTGTCAGTTGTCTACATTTCTTCTCAGTAATTCAGACATATATGATGTGAGTATGCTACGTCACTTCAGCTGTGTCCAACTCTTAGTGACCCTATGGATGGTAGCCTGCCAGACTCTTCTGTCCATGGGATTCTCGAGGCAAGAATACTGGAGTGGGTTGCCATGCCCTTCTCTAGGGGATCTTCCCCACCCAGGGATCAAACCCACATCTCTTATGTCTCCTGCATTGGCAGGTGGGTTCTTTACCACTAGCACCACTACTTTCTTTTTATTATCATCTTTAAATTGCTCCTTGACTTTTCTGTCCTACTACAGTCTAACTGGTTTCTCACTTGACTTTGTTTACAACTGTCATCCTGGAATAATTTATTTCCCTCAGAAGGTTATTCTACTCCCTTGTAGCTTCCAAAATCACTGTTAAGAAGTATGAATCCATCCTGATTGCGAACATTTATACTTTGTATCTCTTTCTCATATTCTTTCATCTCTAGTGTTCTGATGATGCTGTGTTTTCTTGTGGATCTATTTTTATCCACTGTGCCGAGAACTCCATTTGCTCTTCCATTCTGAGATTTTTTTTTTTTGAATTATTGTATTGGTGAAGTACTTCCTGCCACCCCCCATCTCTATCTCTGTCTCTCCTTCCCTCCTACAATTTAAATGTTGGCTTTCCAAAACTGGTTTTTATAATTTCTTAACATTTTTTTGTCTTCTATCTTCTTGTCTAATAATGTGTATATATCAGAGGATATCTTCAACATTATCAACCAGTCCCTCTGTTGAGTGTTTTATTTCCTCTATCATGATTTTAATTTCTAATGTTTTTAAAAACTATTCATTGAATTTTCTTTTCTTACAGAAACTTGTTCTTTCTTTTTCCTGAATGCAAAATCTTATCTGCTATCTCCAGTGATATTAATGACATAATTTTTGTGCCTTTTATCTTTAGAGTCTTTTCTCTTGAAATTTATTTTAATTTTTAAAAAGCTTTTTATTTTGTATTGAGATATAGTTGATTAACAGTACTGTGACAGTTTCAGGTGGGCAGCAAAGGGTTTCAGCCATACGTATATATGTATTCATTCTCTCCCAAATTCCCCTCCCATCAAGCCTGCCACATAACATTTAGCAATTTCTTGTGCTATACAATAGGCTTTTCTTGGTTGAAATTAATATTTAAAAATATTTGTTTTGTTGTTTATATTTTATGTCAGAGGCTTTCTTCATGGGTTTTCTGTTCCTTGATTGTTTCCTTCTATTTAAAAACTGGGAATGCTAAGTGAAGAGGTGGAGTATCTGCTGAGGTTGTTTTGTTGAAATTGATCCAAAATCTTGAAATTAAAATGGAATCACAGATAAATAGCCTGGAGGCAAGGATTGAGAAGATGCAAGAGGATTAGTGAGAATTATGATGTCAAAATTTTTCAGTCTTTTCTCTTGTACTGAGAAGATTCAACAGAAATTTATATTCTAAATGTCTTCCTTCAGTTCAGTTCAGTTCAGTTGCTCAATCGTGTCTGACTCTTTGCGACCCCATGGACTGCAGCATGCCAGGCTTCCCTGTCCATCACCAACTCACACAACCTACTCAAACTCATGTCCATCACGTCAGTGATGCCATCCAACCATCTCATCCTTTGTCATCCCCTTCTCCTCCTGCCTTCAATCTTTCCCAGCATCAGAGTCTTTTCGAATGAGTCAGTTCTTCGCATCAGGTGGCCAGAGTATTGGAGTTTCAGCTTCAACATCAGTCCTTCCAATGAATATTCAGGACTGATCTCCTTTAGGATTGACTGGCTGGATCTCCTTGCAGTCCAAGGGATTTTCAAGTCTTCTCCAACACCACAGTTCAAAAGCATCAATTCTTCGGTGCTCAACTTTCTTTATAGTCCAACTCTCACATCCACACATGACTACTGGAAAACCCATAGCTTTGACTAGACAGACCTTTGTTGGTAAAGTAATGTCTCTGCTTTTTAATATGCTGTCTAGGTTGGTCATAGCTTTTCTTCCAAGGAGCAAGCATCTTTTAATTTCATGGCTACAGTCACCATCTTCCTTGGAAGATGCAAATCTAATTTCTTATATTCTGGATGGCAAATAAGGTTGAAGGTATCTTGTGAAATGTTTTTTTTGTCATATCTCCCTGTATCTTTATCCTTGTTGGCTTGTGAATTAAAATTAATCCTTTTACTCCCACTGTTAAGGCCTCAGAACAAAGCAAGAGCAAGTGCTTATGTTTGGCTATTTTAATTGGAAGAACTCTTAGTATTTAAAAAATATTATAGTTTTATAAGTTCTTATGTATTTCTGTATAGTTTTTTCTTAATAGTTATTTATTTCCTTTCAAAGTCAGTACATGGTAAACTCTTTTAGTTTAGTATGCATGCAAGTGGCTTTCTTATGCCACCACTATTATACAATGGTTTAAATTTGTGTAAGATTTTATTTATTTACTTATTTATTTGCAATCATCATTATTCTATACTCAACACTTTCTACCTCTGGAATTATGCCATTAGTCTTGGCTGGAGTTTCTAAATCTGTTCTCTAGGTCTTATAACTTCCCTTTTATTGTATCAATTTCTTTTGTCTCTTGGTGTTTCATTGTGAGTCTGTTTCTCAAATTTTTTCTTTGGCCATACCCAATCAAGAGCTTATGCTGTCTTTTGAGCTTTTATTTCAGAGTTTACAGCCTTGATTTACAAGATTTCTATTTTTTTTAATGTCTACCATTTTTGATTCACAACTTTTTAATAAACTCTTGTTCTTGCTTTTTATAACCTTAATCCTTCAGTTCTTTGTGGATGCTAGGCATTTATTTTCAAGTCCTTTTTCAAATTACATTATTTCTCTGAGACTGTAACCTCATATTTGTTGAATTTGTTTATTTATTTTCAAAATTGCTTTTGTAGTCTCAGAATTTTAACTTGTTACAAGTTTACCATAAATAGGGAAAAACATAGTTATTCTGTCTGCTTTTCTTATCCCTTTTAATTCTTGCTGGATTATGTTTTATTTGTTCAATCCCCAGTTCAGGACCAGTTCTTATGTTGGCAGCTTGAGCTATTGTTCCATGAGGATATCAAAGGTCTAATTTTCAAGCCAGTGGGTGGTGTGATGCAAGTCTTGGTTTGATAGCTATTTCTACTACTTCCTACCACTTTGGCAATACCCTAGTTGCCAAGCTGAGCTGCTACAGTCATCATAGCATATGAAAAGTCACTCTGCATAGACAGGAAATCCCTGCCTCACCTCATGATTTCCTGTCATGACCTAACTTCACTATACTGCCACACATTCAATACTATTGGTTTATGTTACCCCCATAGGAGTTGAACTCCTGGATGCCTCTGTGTGTTTCCTAAGTAGGTGAGTGACTTTATTCTCCTCTGTTGCTAAGTTTCTTTTTATTTTTTTGTTTCAGCTCTATGAACATGTTCCTCTTTTTCTCTTATTTACTATTTTAAGTGATTATGGCTATATTTTTATTTTAAAAGTATGTTTTGTAATTTAGCTGTCATTACTATATTTTATGTTTGGAGCTTAGACAGGATGTTTTTCCCATGTGAACCTACAGTGCTAACTTGACATGATGATCCCTTGGAATTTTTAGATGGCTTGTTGTTCAGTCGCCAAGTCGTGGCCAAGTTTTTGTGACCTTATGGACTGCAGCATTCCAGGTGTCCCTATCTTCCCTTCACTATCTCCTGGAGTTTGCTGAAACTTATTTTCATTTAGATGTATACTAATGTTTTTTGTTTTTCCCAAAAAAGTGACTACTCACTGTTTGAGACCATGGTTATAAAGAGTTTTCACTGATTAGTTTTCCATCCTTAATCTGTAATCATAGATTCTAACATTCATATATCAGTATATGGGTATCACTTTGAGTTGTGAAGCAATGGAGGCATGGATCCACTCAGGTTGGGTGAGGCAAGCAGATATTTTTGACTGTGAAGGCAGGAACATTGGACTTGCCTAAAACTGGGGCCCCAGCTGATAGTAAAGAAATTTCTGTAGGACAGATGGGCAGCAATGGTTACCTCAGCAGGAGAGAATTTTTGTGAAACTAGGTGGAAGAGAGACTAGGAATGTGAAAAAAGTCAGTCACCAGGTTCATGTTGGGAGAATGGCAATCCTTGTCTTGTTCCTGATCTTAGAGGAAATGCCTTCAGTTTTTCACCATTGTATGATGTTTGCTGGTTGGTCATATATGGCCTTTATTATGTTGAGGTATGTTGCTTCTTTGCTGGCTTTCTGGAGAGTTCTTATCATAAATGGATGTTGAATTTTATCAAAAGCTTTCTCTGTTTCTATTGAGGGCAGTTGGTAAAAAATCTGCCTGAAATGCAGGAGATCCTGATTCGATTCCTGGGTCAGGAAGATCCCCTGGAGAAGGGATAGGCTACCCACTCCAGTATTCTTGGGCTTCCCTTGTGGCTCAGCTGACAAAGAATCCACCTGCAATGCAGGAGATCTGGGTTGGGAAGATCCCCTGGAGAAGGGAAAGGCTACCTACTCCAGTATTCTAGCCTGGAGAGTTCTGTGGATTGTATAGTCCATGGGGTTGCAAAGAGTCGGACATGACTGAGCAACTTTCACATTGAGGGCAGACTTGCTGCCCCACCCCACACCCACAACTGGCTAGGAGCATATCTAGCAGCTATGGGAGGAGACTGCACTGTAAAAACCCAAAGAACATCAGAAGTGACACATCAGTGCTCACCGACTCATAGGCTCCAGCTGACGCCAGTTCCCTGCCCGCCCTGACTGATGTCTAGGTGACATCATTTAGCTGAAACAGACCTGGTGAGGCTGCTGTGGCAGGGGCCATACCCTGGATGCTTCCAGAGCAGCCAAATGAGCAGCCCTGGCAGCAGGGCTAGTGTGGCCATCTCTAGAGTGAAACAAGGCGGGGACCCATTGGAATCTACTGAGCATCATATCCATGTCTGGAGTGAACAAAGGCAGACCCAGAGAATCTGCCCAGTATCACTGGCTGTGCGCTGCTGCATCTGGAGTGACCCTAGGGGGGGTCCATTGGCATCTCCTGGGCATTAGCCCTGGTGTGGTGGAGTGTAAACTACCCTAAAAGTGAACCCAGGTGGTGGATCCATCCACAATCCAGCTGGCCATCACTTGCGCCCAGCAGGTGGTGGCAGTAGGAACCAGCCGGTGGCCCTATAGCAGGCCAAAACAATTTCCTGGAAAATGGCATTGTGACCTTTTGGACAGAGATTTGAAGGTGGTGCTGGTGTGGATACTGGGGAATTGCTGGTGTCAAGTCGGGACATTTAACACCAGCAAATGTGGACATTTGACACCACCAGATTTTGGAGCGTCCCACTGCTAATACTCAAAAACCCTTAGCGAAATTTGGAATTCTAAAGAAGGCGGCTGCGCCATACTGCCCGTAGGTTACAGTTTCCAAATAGCTGAAGTGCTCTCTGAGTGGAATGCAGATCCACTAAAAGCTATGAAACTGTACAGTGGGGTCCCTTTGGATGGCTGCCCCAGGAACATTCAGCTTATTGCCTCACAGATTGACATGAAGCACAGATCTGTGCAGAGTGTAAATTAGATGGATAACTAGAAACCATGCTTTGAGAGGTTTCAGTAGCGGTAGTGGCACCAGTGTTGCTGAATCCAAGCTCTTACTGTTCACCATTGCACAAGACAATGAATCGAGAGAAGAGCTGTTAGGGGAAGGAAGAGCTGCCTTATTTCAAAAGCCAGCAAACCAGGAAGATGGTTGACTAGTATCCCAAAGAGCCATCCTGTGGGGGTTGGGTGCTTTTTTTTTTTTTTTTTAATAGATCAAGGAGGGAGAGGTGAGGCAGTAAAGTAGGAAAGATGATGAGCTGTTGTAAATATTTCCTAGTTCCAGCTAGACTTCAGAGAGGATGTGTTCATTTCTTCTTTTCTGTAGTCATTCACTGGTGTGCCTTGTCAGGATATTTCCTGTGAGCTTAAACAAAGGTATTTTAACTTAACACTCAAGCACGGGAGGCAGAAATGTTGGAGATGAGCCATTATGTATACTTTAAGTTATAGGCAATATCCTTTTAGTGATCAACTGGTAGTGAATGCAGTAAAACACAAAGGTTAAAGTAGAAGAAATGGATCCACTTTGGAGTCAGACCTGGGGTAGAGGCAGATGCATTGTTGGGAATTCAAAGCAGCAATTTTCTATAGAGAAGTTGGATGCCCAGCTGGACACGTAAAATACAAGAATGGACACCAATTAATCAAACCAGCAAATCTGGGTGTGGTCCAGGACCCAGATGTCTTAGTGGTGCTCCCTGGTGGGAGGGGGTGGCAGACTGGGGCAATGTGGCCAATGATGGATTTATTTCTTTTATATTTTAAAATAGGGTTTAAAATTCACATAAAGTCTTCTTTTTCTGTACTTTTCTTTAATTCTGAAACAGACTTGTTTTGTACTGATTTATTTTTGGAGTAAATTTTTCTGGTTGCTGTTGTGGCAAAGGTGGTTTCACCTTTGCCATAACAGAATATGTGCTCAGTTGCTGCAGTCATATCCAACTCTTTTGTGACCCTATGGACTGTAGTCTGCCAGGCTCCTCTGTCTGTGGGATTTCCCAGTCAAGAATACTGGAGTGGGTTGCCATTTCCGCCTCCAGAGGATCTTCCTGACCCAGGGATTGAAGCGTCTCCTGCATTGGCAGGCAGATTCTTTACCACTGCACAAACCTAGGAGGCCAATAATACAATATAAATGTATGTAATGAAATTAACAATACATTAAAGGATCATAAACAATTATCAAGTGGGATTTATACCAGGGTTGCAAAGAGTTCAGAATAACTGAAAATGCCCAACATGGAGTCAGAAATAAATACTTGAATGGCACCCAGCAGAGGGCAATATGGAGAACAAGAAAATAAAAGGGAGAGGAGAGTATTGGCTTCAGATTTAAACTGACGGAGACATGGGAGTGATGCCTGAGCTGGGAGCAGGGCCAGCCCAAATGTTGCTGAGGGCGCAGAGGTGATTGCCCTGGGCATAGATGAAGAGCAGGTGGGTGATGCACCCATGAACATGTGAACCACACACAGTGCCATTAAGTCCAAGAGGAGAACCCCTTTGCTTGACGTGATCGTGCTGCCTGGACTAGTAGCCTGCGAGCCTGAGGGTGAAGAGGCTGATGCAGAATGCCTTGAAACAAATCATGAGGCCTTCATGAAAAGCAGTCCTGCCGAACGAAAATGGATGATTAAGTGATTAAAACTAGAGTTAAAATTAGAAGAAGCAAAACTAATTTTATTGAAAAAGTTATAGCAGAGTAAAATATAAAAGGAAACCAAGAACCAAACAGATATTTCTGCAAAGAACACATGCAGATGGCTAATAAACACATGAAAAGATACTCAACATCACTCATTATCAGAGAAATGCAAATCAAAACCACAATGAGGTACCATCTCACGCCGGCCAGTCAGAATGCCTGCCATCAAAAACTCTACAAACAATAAAGGCTGGAGAGGGTTTGGAGAAAAGGGAACCCTCTTACACTGTTTGTGAGAATGCAGACTGGTATAGCCACTCTGGAGAACAGTGTGGCGATTCCTTAAAATACTGGAAATAGAACTGCCATATTACCCAGCTATCCCACTGCTGGGCATACACACTGAGGAAACCAGAATTGAGAGAGACACGTGTACCCCAATATTCATCACAGCACTGTTTACAATAGTTAGGACATGGAAGCAACCTAGATGTCCATCAGCAGAAAATGGATAAGGAAGTTGTGGTGCATATACACAATGGAATATTACTCAGCTATAAAAAAGAACACATTTGAGTCAGTTCTAATGAGCTGGATGAACCTGGAGCCTATTACACAGAGTGAAGTAAGTCAGAAAGAGAAACACCAATACAGTATACTAACGCATATATATGAAATTTAGAAAGATGGTAACAACGACCCTATATGTAAGACAGCAAAAGAGACACAGACATAAAGAACAGACTTTTGGACTCTGTGGGAGAAGGCGAGGGTGGGATGATTTGAGAGAATAGCATTGAAACATGTATATTATCATATGTGAAATAGATCACGAGTCCAAGTTTGATGCATGAGACAGGGTGCTCAGGGCCATTGCACTGGGACGACCCTGAAGGATGGGATGGAGAGGGAGGTGGGAGGGGGTTTCAGGATAGGGGGACACAAGTGCACCTGTGGCTAATTCATGTTGATGTATGGCAAAACCACCACAATATTGTAAAGTAATTAGACTTCAATTAAACTAAATTAATTAATTAAAATAAAATAAAATGTTTACAAATATGGGGGAAAAAAAGGAGGTTCCACAGAGAGTTCCCTGACTACCCCTCCCCTACTTGTACAGGGGACCCAGATCATTCTTTCTGGCAAGCCACTGCTTCAGACCTCTTTGATTCAGATGCTGTGGTCGTGACAACCCAAGACCCCTGGGTCCACTGTGGGCACAGATGTCCTTGTAGTTAGGACCATAGGGCACCTGCTTGTCAGAAAGGTGACAGCAAATTCACAAGAAACAACATTCCAGGGTGGGCCACAGCGAGTCCTTGCTGGCTCCCCAGGCATCCATGCCCATTCAGGGACAGAGGATCCAGCAGGGCCTCTCTGTGTCTTCAACGTCCCTAACATTAGTCCGCTTGTCAATATCCCACAGCCCTCTTCACCATCCCTATACAACAGCCACCTCTGCTCAGGCCAACTGCACCCTCATCCGTGTACCTCCGTGGTCGCTTCTGCTGATTTTGCAGTCAGCCGGTAGGTGGCAGCCAAGCTTGCATGGGAGTAACCACTGCTTTAAGTCCCTCCTCCCTCCACCCCCCAAACGAACGTCCTGTCCTGCCCAGCGTGGCCAACAACGAATCCATCTAGGTGGTTGGCCTTGAGGAGGTGGTGCCCAACCTGCTGGAGATGCAAGCGGGCAGGTTGAGGTGCTGTCCTGTGTGCCCTGCTTATGTGAACACTCTAAGATGAACTTCTCGTGCCGCTGGTGGGAGGAGAAGGGCGGCGCCATCATGTATGAGGAATCCATGGCGTCCAACCGGAAGGCACTCAACTTGGAGCAGCACCCCAAAACCGCCTTCCATAAAGCCGTCTGTATTGTTTCACCCTGATTCCTTTCTTCAGGGGTCCCCAGCCTCCAGGCTATGGACGGGCACCTATTCCTGGCAAGGTAGGAACCCACACTGCACAGCAGGAGGTAAGCAGCCACGGGAAAGCTAAGCTTTTCCACCTGCATTTACAGCCACACCCTTCTCTCTCCCCTAACTCTCTAATTATAGCCTGAGCTCCGCCTTCTATCAGATCAGTGGGGACATAATAAATATAATATGAAATGTGCTTTCTGCTTGAATAATCCCACCCCCCTCCATGAAAAAATTGTCTTGCATGAAACCAAGCCCTGGTGCCAAAAACGTTGGTGACCACTGCTTTTCAATCCATTTTTCTCAATTTTGAGAAAGAAACTGTCTTGCTCTTCTGGAGTGGGTGTATCTATGCCATGTGTTTGCAAAAAGTATCTCATTGTCATAAGTGGCATTTTAGCTGCATTAATACCCCAACAGAAAATAGTAAATAGTCTTAGAACTCAGTCTCCTCTCTACTGTGGGAGCGATTTCCCTCTCCTTTCTGAATGCCTCTTCAGATATATCAATAAGTGGTATAGTCTCAGAAGTATTTGGGGATCCTGGGCCATAACCATGCTATAATGCTCCTAGTTATTTGCTGAGTGGCAGCTGGAAGCTGAAATTGATGAATATAAAGATAACCTTCCTCTGTTTTTGTGTCCAGTCTCCAGATTTCCCATTTTTAAATACAGGGAGGTTGGCCAAACAGTGTGCATTGCATATTCCTGTTTGTAAATCCTGCATCTTGGGGACAGACTACAAATCTTCCAATCCTTCATCTTTCTGCCTGCAGCCCCAGGGACCTCTACTGAGAGTAGCTCCTTGGATGAGAGGCAGGACACCACAGTCGACAAGGTGCATGTTTTTTAGTCTGAGTTCTGAGTTGGAAGGGGATATGACTTAGTGAACTCTTAGAATACTTGTTGTTCTTCAGTTGCTACATTGTGCTGACTCTTTGTGACCTCATGGACTGCAGCACAGTAGGTTTCCCTTTCCTTCACTATCTCCCAGAGTTTGCTCAAACTCATGTCCATTGAGTCATTGATGCCATCCAACTATCTTATCCTTTGTCTTCTCCTGCCTTCTATATTTCCCAGCATCAGGGTCTTTTCCAATGAGACAGTTCTTCGCATCACATGGCCAAAGTTTTGCAGCTTCAGCTTCAGCATCAGTCCTTCCAAAGACTATTCAGAGTTGATTTCCTTTAGGATTGTCTGGCTTGATCTCCTTGCTATCTAAGTGACTCTCAAGAGTCTCCTCCAGCACCACAATTTGAAGGCATCAGTTCTTCAGTGTTCAGCCTTCTTTATGGTCCAACTCTTACATCCATACATGACTACTGGAAAAACCATAGCTTTGACTAGAAGGACCTTTGTTAGCAAAGTGATGTCTTTGCTGTCTAGGTTTGTCATAGCTTTCCTTCCAAGGAGCAAACATCTTTTAATTTCATGGCTGCAGTCACCATCTGCAGTGATTTTGGAGCCCAAGAAAATAAAGTCTGTCACTGCTTCCACTTTTTCCCCTTCTATTTACCATGAAATGATGGGACCAGATGCTGTGATCTTAGTTTTTTATGTTGAGCTTCAAGTCAGGTTTTTCACTCTCTTCTTTCACCCTCCTCAAGAGACTCTTTAGTTCCTCTTCACTTTCTGCCATTAGAGTGGTATCATCTGCATATCTGAAGTTGTTGATATTTCTCCTGGCAATCTTGATTCTAGCTCATAATTCATCTAGCCTGGCATTTTGCACGATGTATTCTGCATATAAGTTAAATAAGCAGGGTGACAATATATAGCATCGTACACCTTTCCCAATTTTGAACAAGTCTGTTATTCCATGTCCGGTTTTAACTGTTGCTTCTTAACTCACATACAGATTTGGCAGGAAACAGGTAAAGTGATCTGGTACTCCCATCTCCTTAAGAATTTTCCACAGTTTTTTTGTGATCTACAGCATCAAAGGCTTTAGCATAGTCAGTGAAACAGAAGTAGATATTTTTCTGGAACTCCCTGGCTTTCTCTGTGATCCCATGAATCTTGACAATTTGATCTCTGGTTCCTCTGCCTTTTCGAAACCCAGCTTGTACATCTGGAAGTTCTCAGTTCACGTATTGCTGAAACCTAGCTTGAAGGATTTTGAGCATAACCTTGCTAGCATGTGAAATGAGTTCAAATGTATGGTAGTTTGAACATTTTTTGGCATTGCTCTTCTTTGGGATTGGAATAAAAACTGACAGCTTCCAAGGTTTAAACAAGGAAAGACATGATAAAATTTGCCTTTTCTAAGGTAATTCTGACAGCAGAGAATGAATTAGCTTTCAAGGAAGTCAAAAGTAGATATGGAGGGAGAATTAGGTGATAGAGAAATATCAGTGGGTCTCACTCCATGGCAGTTTCAGAGGGCATGGAGAAAAGTGAGTAGAGAGATATTTAGAAGATAAAGGAGATCAGTCCTGGGTGTTCACTGGAAGGACTGATGTTGAAGCTGAAATTCCAATACTTTGGCCATCTGATGTGAAGAGCTGACATTTGAAAAGACCCTGATGCTGGGAAAGATTGAGGGCAGGAGGAGAAGGGGACAACAGAGGATGAGATGGTTGGATGGCATCACCGACTCAATGGACATGAGTTTGGGTAAACTCCAGGAGTTGGTGATGGACAGAGAGGCCTGGCGTGCTGCAGTCCATGGGGTCGCAAAGAGTCAGACACGAATGAGCAGCTAAACTGAAGATCAGAGAGAACTGATCAAGAAGTAGGAAAGTATACCTCCCTCAGAGGGTTGTTATGCAGCTTAAATAATTTAATAAAAATACAGTGCTCACAACAGTGCTTGATATAAACCACGTTTATAAGAAGCACATTTTTCTCCCCATATTTTAATATTTCAGGACAAATCTTACCTATCAGTGATGTACTGTTATTTACTTGGTGGCACTTCTGTTTTCTTTGTTGTATGTAAAATATTGGTGTGCCAAAATCAATAGCATCTTAGATTGAATGAAATATAGTAATGTTTGCTGCTAACAATATTGTTTATTATTATTACTAATATTCTGAAAAAAGTCTAGGAGGAGCTAAGCTCAGGCACATAGATATATAACGAATACAAAACTGCCTAAAATAAGGGATATAATGGAGTGACAGAGTGTACAGAGAAAGTACAATCAATGAACATATACTTACCAGTTGGGAAAAACTGACTTTCATTATGGGAGTGCTTCTTGGAAGTGAGATGGAATCCTGTCCATTCCTTTCCTGTCCATTAGCTTTCCACAGGGCTTGGAACAGAGTAAAACTGAATGTAAAAACATTATTTAAAAATTATAAAAAAGAGCTGAGTGTGAAAGTGGGAAGAGTTGACTATGAAAGACTTGACTTCCTTTGGGAGTTAATCAGTTCACCTGTACTTGTGGACACACAGCAACCTAAGCAATTTGATGTTAGAGTGCTTCGTGTAAAGACTGAATATCTCTTAATCCCAGAAGATTAACCCTGTCTTCCCTGCAGCTTCCTTTACACACTAAGCCTACTGTAGTTTCTTAACAAGAATTTAATCCTCACAATCAGTAAAGTAACTGACTATATGACCAATTTCACTTTGATGAAAATATAAGGTCACACCTGCATCTGCATGACTCCAGAATCTTTCTCCTATACCATGCTATATCTTAAAATGCCAGTTCTTTAGTTAAAGGGTAAAATTTGATCTGTTTTTGAACATCCTTAAAGCTTTTCAATTACTCAACCACTATTTTTTGGTTGCTTATATGCCAGGCATTATGTAAGGAGCAGGAGATGAAGGAATGAACTAAATAGAACAAGGATCTTGTTCTTATGGAATTTATAATCTAGTAGGAGAAGATAGAGGAGACATAAAAGAGGTGAGTTCGATCCCTGGGTCAGGAAGAGCCCCTGGAAGAGGGCATGGCAACCCACTCCAGTATTCTTGCCTGGAGAATCCCATGGACAGAAAAGCATGGTGGGCTAGAGTCCATGGGGTCACAAAGAGTTGGACATGACTGAAGTGACAGCACACATGCACAGGAGAAGATAGACTATGCGATGTTAATTGCACAAATAAAGTAATTGAAAATTATGAGAAGTAATAGGAAGGAAACACAAAATTCTTTGATAGAGGAAAACAGAGGACACATAATTAGGTGGGACAACTCAAGATAGCCTTTCTAAGAAGACGGCAAGATAGGGGCATAGAGTAGGAATACAGAGATTTTAATGCAGGCAGATCTCCAACTGGGGAAATAAAATCAGAAACCAGGAGAGCAATTTAAAGGGCATTGCACTACACTGGAGAACCTGGCAATCACCACTTTAGCAAATTGATCAAACTTAACATCACAACATAAAAAATCATGTGTTCCCTGTTGTGATACATTAGAAAGGACACAAAATTGATTATGTGCTGTTCTTGCCAAAACCCCATAAACCCAGTATATTCATGAGAAAACATTAGACAAACTCAAACTGAGAAACATTCTACAAAATAACTGGTCTTTTTTCCTTCAAAAATGTCAATGTCATGAAAAATAAAGACAGTTTAGGAAATATTCCAGATTAAAGGAGAATAAAGAGATATGACAACTAAATGTGAATATGATACTAGATTGGATCCTATACTGGGAAAATAACTGTAAAGGACATTATTGGGACAATTGGTGGAATTTGAATATGGACTCTATATTAGATAATAGTATTTTATCAATGATAAATTTCCTCATTTTGATAATTCTATGTAAGTTGAAATGTGTGTGTATGCACGTACTCGGTCATGTCCGACTCTTTTGACCCCATGGACTCTAGCCCACCAGGCTTCTCTGTCCATGGGATTTTCCAGGCAAGAATACTGGAGTGGGTTGCCATTTCCTACTCCAGGGGATCTTCCTGACCCAGGGATCAAACCCACATCTCCTACATTAGCAGGCAGATTCTTTACCAATAGCACCACCTGGGAAGCCCAATAAGTAGTAATATAAGAGTATGATACTGCTCTTTATGAAGCATGCAATGAAATATTTATAGAGGTCAGTTCAGTTCAGTTGCTCAGTCATGTCCGACTCTTTGCTGCCCCATGGACTGCAGCATGTCAGGCCTCCCTGTCCATCACCAACTCCCAGAGTTTACCCAAATTCATGTCCATTGAGTCTGTGATGCCATGCAACCATCTTGTCTTCTGTTGTCCCCTTCTTCTCCTGCCTTCAATCTTTCCCAGCATCAGGGTCTTTTCAAATGAGTCAGTTCTTCTCATCAGGTGGCCAAAGTACTGGAGTTTCAGCTTCAACATCAGTCCTTCCAATTAACACTCAGGACTGATCTCCTTTAAGATGGACTGGTTGGATCTTGCAGTCAAAGGGATGGATTCTCAAGAGTCTTCTCCAACACCACAGTTCAAAAGCATCAGTTCTTCGGCACTCAGCTTTCTTTATAGTCCAACTCTCATATACCATACATGACTACTGGAAAAACCATAGTCTTAACTAGATGGACCTTTGTTGGCAAAGTAATGTCTCTGCTTTTTAATATGCTGTCTAAGTTGACCATAACTGTCCTGTCAAGGAGTAAGTGTCTTTGAATTTCATGGCTGCAGTCACCCTCTACAGTGATTTTGGAGCCTCCCCCCCAAAAAAGTCTGTCACTGTTTCCACTGTTTCCCCATCTGTTTGCCATGAAGTGATGGGACCAGATGCCATAATCTTCGTTTTCTGAATGTTGAGCTTTAAGCCAACTTTTTCACACTCCTCTTTCACTTTCATCAAGAGGCTCTTTAGTTGTTCTTCACTTTCTGCCATAAGGGTGGTATCACCTGCATATCTGAGAGTATTGGTATTTCTCCCAGCAATCTTGATTCCAGTGTGTGCTTCATCCAGCCCAGCGTTTCTCATGATGTACTCTGCATATAAGTTAAATAAGCAGGGTGACAATATACAGGCTTTACCTGGGGCCAACTATGGTGGAGGTAAGGAAGATAATGGCGACCTCCTTCAAAAAGTCCCATGCATATACTGCTACACTCAGTGCCCCCAACTCTGCAGCAGGCCACCACCAACCCACACCTCCGCTGGAGAGAGGTACAGGTTGGCAAATGTTTATAATTGATGACTCTGGATAACCAGTATGTTCTCTTCTTGGAAGTTATTGAAAATTTTAAGTTATTTCAAAGTAAAAAAGTAAAAACAAAGAAAACAGTTAAATAAAAGTGGAGTAAGGAGGTTGTGCCTGAGTAGTTTGTGATAGTTGTTGGGCAACAGCATGGGAGTGGAGCAATGGGAAGGTAGAATTTGACCCATTTGGGGCACCATTTAAAAGTAAAATGGGCAGAAATGGTTGATGGTGTACATATCATAGATAATATAGAAGGAACTGAGTAATTGGTATTGAAAGAGGCAGTAATGGCATAGAGTTCACATTTATAAAGTCATTTATGTGTTTTTCGACCATGGCCAAGTAACTGAACCTGTAAGACTCAGTTTCTAATGTATAAATTGGGGATAATGCTATGTATTCATGGAGATATGACAAGATTAAAATTACATTGGCAAAACATTTGTATGTTAGTATTCATTGAGTCTGGGGATGCTGCAAGGAAAAGCCTTTGACATTTTGCCATTAAGTGTGACATTTGCTGTAAATTTTTGGTTGATTTATCAGATTAAAGAAGTTTCTTTCCATTTCTAGTTTGCTAATGGTTTTAATTAGAAATGGCTATTGCATGAAAAGCATTTGATAAAATTCACCAATTGAAATGATAATATGAATTTTCTCTTTAATGCTATTATTTTGAATTATATTGATTTTTCAAATATTAAAGCTTTCATTCTTGAAAGGAATCCAACATAGTTACAACATATTATTCTTTTCATGTACTGTTGGATTTGGTTAAGTAATGTTTTATTTAAATATTTTACATGTATGTTTGTTAGAGGTATTGGCCTGTAAAGCCTTTTTATGTTCTGGTCAAATTTTGCTGTGAATGAAATTCTGATCTCAGAATACAATTTTATTCTATGGATTTGGCTGTATAAGGATGATGTTATATCTTTGTTCAGTGTTTGGTAGAAAGTGATAGTGAAGTCATCAATGCCTTACTTTTTAAAAAATGTATATTTTGAAGTATATTTGATTTATAATGTGTTAGTTTTCAGTATACAGCAAAGTGATTCAGTTACATATCTATGTATCTCTATCTCAGATTCTTTTCCCACATAGGTTATTATAAAATATTGAGTATAGTTTCCTGTGCTATACAGTAGGTCTTTATTAGTTACCCATTTTATATATAGTAGTGTATATATGTCAATCCCAATCTCCCAATTTATCCCTCCCCCCACCTTTCCCCTTTGGTAACCATAGGTTTGTTTTCTGTTTGTGAGTCTATTTTGTAAATAACTTCATTTGAACTTTTTTTTTTTTTTATTCCACATGTAAGTGAAATCATATGTTATTTATCTTTGTCTCTAACTGATTTCATTTACTATGATAATCTCTAGGTCTATCCGTGTGGCTGCAAATGGTATTATTTCATTCTTTTTTATGGCTGAGTAATATCTTCTCACTCTATCCATTCATCTGTTGATGGACACATAGGGTTGCTTCCATGTCTTGGCTACTGTAAATAGTGCTGCAGTGAACATTGGGGTGCATGTATCTTTTCAAATTATGATTTTCTTCAGATATATGCCTAGGAGTGAGATTGCAGGATTGTATGGTAGCTCTATTTTTAGTTTTTTTGTGGAACCTCCATACTGTTCTCCCAGAGAAGGCAATGGCACCCCACTCCAGTACTCTTGCCTGGAAAATCCCATGAATGGAGGAGCCTGGTAGGCTTCAGTCCATGGGGTCACTAAAAGTCGGACATGACTGAGCGACTTCACTTTCACTTTTCACTTTCATACATTGGAGAAGGAAATGGCAACCCACTCCATTGTTCTTGCCTGGAGAATCCCAGGGACGGGGGAGCCTGTTGGGCTGCTGTCTATGGGGTCGCACAGAGTCGAACACGACTGAAGCGACTTAGCAGCAGCAGCAGCATACTGTTCTCCATAGTAGGCAGCACCAATTTACATTCCCACCAACAGGATAGGAGGGGTCACTTATCCACACTCTATCCATCATTTATAGTTTGTAGACTTTTTGATGATGGCCATTCTGACTGGTGTGAGTTGATACCTCATAGTAGTTTTGATTTGCATTTCTTTATTAATTAGTGATATTGAGCATCTTTTCATGTGCCTTTTGGTTATCTGTATGTCTTTGCAGAAATGTCTATTTAGGTCTTCTGCCCATTTATTATGATTTTTGTTTTTGAGCTTTATGAGCTGCTAGTATATTTTGGAGATTAATCCCCTGTTGGTTGCATCATTGCAAATATTTTCTCCCATTCAGTAGGTTGTTTTCCTTTGCTGTGCAAAAGTTTTTAAGTTTAATTAGGTCCCATTTGTTTATTTTTGTTTTTATTTCCATTACTCTAGGATGTGGATCCAAAAGTATATATTGCAGTGATTTATGTCAAAATGTTCTGCCTATGTTTTCCTGTAAGAGTTTTATAGTATCTGGTCTTACATTTAGGCCTTTAATCCATTTTGAGTTTGTTTTTTGCATAACATTTTGCATTACAGAATGTTCTAATTTCATTCTTTTACATCCTGTCCAATTTTCCCAGCACCACTTATTGAAGAAGCTGTCTTTTCTTTATGGTATATTTTTGCCTCCATTATATAGCTTTTTAAATGTTTTTTTTTAATTGAGATATAATTAACACATAATTTAAAGTGCATGATGCAGTGGTTTTATACATGAATATATTGTGAAATGGTTGCCAATGTAATACTCATTAACATATCCTTCACCTCACAAAATTACCATTTTGTTGTTTTGTTATTATGGTGAGAACATTAAAGCTCTCCTTTAAAGCAACTTTCAAGTGTACAATACAGTATTGTTAACTATAGACACTGTGCTGTACCTTAGATCTCAAAACTTTCTATAACTGAATCTTTACCCTTTGACAAACATCTCCTCAGTTCCCCTTCCTTAAGTTCCAGCCAAACACCATTCTACTATCTGTTTCTCTTAGTGCAATGATTTAGATTACACATATTAATCGTGTGTGTGTGTGTGTGTGTGTGTGTGTGTGTGTGCTCAGTTGTGTCTGACTCTTTTGCAACCCCATAGACTGTAGCCCGCCAGGCTCTTCTGTTCATGGAATTATCTAGGCAAGAATACTGGAGTGGGTTGCCATTTCCTACTCCAAGGGATCTTCCTGACCCAGGGATCAAACCCTTGTCTCCTGCATTTGCAGGTGGATTCTTTACCACTGAGTCAAGCGAAGTCATCCATAAATCATATCATATAGCATTTGTCTTTCTCTGTCTGAGTTATTTTACTTAGCTGATGTCTCTAAGGTCCACTCATGTTGTCACACTCCAGTACTCTTGCCTGGAAAACCCCATGGACAGAGGGGCCTTATAGGCTGCAGTCCATGGGGTCGCTAGGAGTTGGACATGATTGAACGACTTCACTTTCACTTTTCACTTTCATACATTGGAGAAGGAAATGGCAACCCACTCCAGTGTTCTTGCCTGGAGAATCCCTGGGACGGGGGAGCCTGGTGGGCTGCAGTCTATGGGGTTGCACAGAGTCAGACACGACTGAAGCGACTTAGCAGCAGCAGCAGCATGTTGTCACAAATGGCAGAATTTCCTTCATTTTTTTGCTGAATAATATCCCATTTTACGTATAAACCATATATTCTTTATCCATTCATCTGTTGATGGAAACTTAGGTAGTTTCCATGTCTTGACTATTGTGACCAATGCTGCAAATGAACATGGGAGTGCAGGTGTCTCTTCAAGAGTACTTTCATTTCCATTGGATATATGCAGAAATGAGATTGCTGGATCATATGGTAGTTCTATTTTTAAGTTTTTGAGGAACCCTCCATACTATCTTCCATAGTGGCAAAACAATTTACATTCTCACCAACAGTGCACAAAGCTTCACTTTTCTCCACATCCATGCCAACATTTGTCTCTCTTGTCTTTTTTGATATACTAACAGATGTGAGGTGATATCTCCTTGTGGTTTTGTTTTGCATTTCCTTAATGATTAGAGGTGCTGAACATCTCTTCATGTACCTTTTGGCCATTTGTGTTTTTTCATTGGAGAAATGTCTATTGAAGTCCTCTATTTTTTAATTTGATTTTTTTTTTTTTGCTATTGAGTTGTATGGGTTCCTTATATATTTAGGACATTAATTCCATGTCAGATACACAATTTGTAAATATTTTCTGCCATTGTACAATTTGCCTTTTTATTTTGTTGAATATTTCTTTTCATGTGCATAAGCTTTTTAATTTGCTGGAGCCCCACTTTTTCATTTTTGCTTTTGTTGCTTTGTGGTTTTGGTGACATTACAAAAAAAAAAAAAAAAGTCATTGCCAAGACTAATGTCAATAAGGTTTTAACCTTTATTTTTTTTTCTAGGAGTTTATCAGTTTCAAGCCTTATATTTAAATCCTTAATCCATTTTGAGTTAATTTTTGTAAGTGGTATTAAGATAGTGACTCAGTTTTTCTGCTTGTGATCGAACATTGTGGAGAGACTGAGCCTGGTCTTTCCTACTTTGCCATCTTGATGACATCCTTGAAAGGGTTTTAAGTTACAGGATCAATTTCTTTAATATTGTGTACTGTTCTGATTTTTTATTTTGATTTGAATCCATTTTGATAGCTTGAACCTTGCTATAAATTTGTACCATTTAATTATATTTTCAAATTAACAGCATAAAATTTTTGTAGTATCTTAATGATGTTTTCAACATCTGTAGGACCTATAGCTTACATCCTTTTTATTTATTTTTTTTTAATTTATTTATTTTAATTAGAGGCTAATTACTTTACAATATTGTATTGGTTTTGCCATACATCAACATGAATGGATACAGGATGCTTGGAGCTTACATCCTTTTTAAATTTCACATGTTATTTGTGCTTTCTGTTTTTTCTTCATTGGTCCTTCTAGAGGTTTATCCACTTTCTTATTTTTTTCAAAGAAACAATGTTTGGTTTTGTTGATCCCCTTCATTGTATATTGTTTATTGTTTCACTTATTTCTGGCCTTTCTAATTTAATTTTTTCTCCTTTCTTTGGGTTTAATTGGCTTTTCTTGTTTTAGCTTAGTAAGATGATGCTTAGCACAGTGATTTCCAACTTTCCTTCTTTGTTAATGTATGTTTTTAGGGTCACAAATGTTCCTCTAAGCATAACTTTAGCTGTAGTCCACAAATTTTTGTATATTATTTTCAGTATTATTCAGTTTGAAATATTGTCTAATTTTTAATGTGATTTTCCCATAGAACCAGGGTTATTTGAAAGTGTATTTCTTCCCCCACCCCATTTTTAACAGCTTTATTGAAGCTAAATTGGTATATAATAAATTACATATGTACAATTTGGTATGTTTCAGAATACTTATATACCCATGATTAAGATAATAAACAATAATAAATATAATGAACATGTTATATCTCCCAAAGTTTCCTCCTATTATCCCCTTCCTCTCCAAAACCTAAAATTAAGTGTATTTCTTATTTTTCAAATGATAGAGATTTCCTAATTGTCATTTAATTATTTATTTCTTGCTTAATTACACCGTGGTCAGAGAACATACTCTATAGAATTTTCAATTCCTTGAAACTTGTTGAGAGTTGCTTCTCAGTCTATAAAAGAGGTCAGGAAATTATGGTCCACATGCCAAGAATTGCTTATTAGACTATTTTTGTATGATCCTCAATTAAAAAATGTTTTTTATATATTTACAAGGTGGTTTAAAAGAAAAATATGTGATGATGATCTCATGAGGCTCACCAAGCCTAAAGTATTTATTATCAAACCCTTTACAGAAAGTTTGCTGACCTCCGGCCTAAAATACGTTCAGTGTATGCAAATATTCCATGTGTTTATGAAAAGAATATATATTCTGCAGTTGTTGAGTATAGTGTACCACATATGTCAGTTAGGTTCAATTTGTTAATGTTATTCAGATGTGGTGTATCCTTACTGATGTTTTTTTTTTTTTTTCTTCCATTCCATCAGTTACTGAGAAAGATGTATTAAAATATCCCAGTAAGATTTTGTATTTGTCTCTCATTGTGGTTTTGTGTAGCTTTTCTTCATCTGGTATCTTACTTCATATCTTTTGATGTAATACTGTTGCATACAGATTTAGAATTGTTATATCATTCTGGTGAATAGAATCTTTTATCATTCTGAAGTGTGTCTTTATTGCTGCTTATGACTTTTGCCTTAATGTCTATTTTGTCTGATACTGATTTAGCCACACCAGCTTTCCTTTGATTAATTTTGTTTGGTGTATTTTTTTTAATTGTATTCTTTTTTTGTTGTTGTATTCTTTTTTTTAATCTGTTTTATTTATTTATTTATTTATTTATTTTACAATATTGTATTGGTTTTGCCATGCTACTGCTAAGTCGCTTCAGTCGTGTCTGACTCTGTGTGACCCCATACACGGCAGCCCACCAGGCTCCCCCGTCCCTGGGATTCTCCAGGAAGGAACACTGGAGTGGGTTGCCATTTCCTTCTCCAATGTATGGTTTTGCCATACATTGACATAAATCCACCATGGGTGTACATGTGTTCCCCATCCTGAACCCCCCTCCCACCTCCCTCCCCGTCCCATTCCTCTGGGTCATCCAAGTGCACCAGCTCCGAGCACCTTGTATCATGCATCAAACCTGGACTGGCGATTCGTTTCACATGTGATAATTTACATGTTTCAATGCCATTCTCCCATATTATCCCACCCTTGCCCTCTCCCACAAAGTCCAAAATACTGTTCTATACATCCGTGTCTCTTTTTCTGTCTCAGTGTATCTGTTTTCATTCTTTTATTTTCAACCTTTATGCATCCTTATATTTTATATGTGTATCTTATATGTAACAAAGTTTTTGTATATTCAGTATGATAATATTTGACCTTAATCAGAACATTTAATCAGTTTATATTTAAAATAATTAGTATATTTGATTATAAATACACATTATTATAGAATGTCTTCCATTTGTTCTGATTTTTTTAACAGTTTTCTAGGAAAATGGGTATTGAGTTTATGGGAATATGATGTCTTTGCCAGATAGACAACATGATGCATTGTGGGATCTCATGTGATTTGAGATTGGTAGATGTGAGCCTGATGTAAATATAGGGCTGAAGAAGTAGTTTGGACCTGACCATGCAGTTAATCTGTGCCTTGGTTAATAATTTTAAATTTCCTTAAGATTAATCTGAAGTCATTGAGGTATTTAAAGTGGTGAGAGAGCTACTGACAAAATGAGATTTTGAAATGCTAAATTTGGCTACAGTGTGTAGAATGGATGAGAAGGAGACAAAAGTAGATTGCAGTAAACCAGTTATTATGATCAGATTCAAGGTAGATGCTTAGCAAATATTTCTTGTGTGAAATGGTCAAGAATGAGTTTATGACAGCTTGCACTAGGGTTGTGGTGGAACATGTGAAGAGAAGCAAATGCTTCTGAAAGAGGTTTTTGTTGTTCAGTTGCTCCATTGAGGCCGACTCTTTGTGACCCCATGGACTGCAGCACGCTAGGCTTCCCTGTCCTTCAACTGTCTCCTGGTGTTTGTGCAAACTTATGCCCATTGAGTCAATGATGCCAGGTTTAGAATGTGTTGAAGAGGGAGATGTGAAAGATGACTTCTAGGTTTCTGATTCTGCAGTTGGATGGGTGATGGTACCATTCACTGAGATAAGGAATAATGGAAGAGTATTTGGTCCTGGAAAAATGCTGGGACCCAGAGAAAATGAATTCAGTTACATGGTTCAAAAATAAAATAATGATATACAAAATAAATTTTGCTCCTACCACAGTCTTTAGCAATCCTGTTTTCTTCCCCGAATCTTACAAGAGCTTACAGGCCATGGGGTCACAAGGAGTTGGACACAACTGAGCGACTGAACTGAACTTTTAAATTAATGTATTATTCTTCTATAGTTTTAAAAATGCAAACATCTTATTTTAGAGTGTATTTATCTGATTACTCTTGAGATTGAATATGTTTATATGCTTGCTATCCATTTGTAATATTCTGTTGTAAATTTTTTGTCCATATCCTTTGCACAATTTTGTATTTTGTGACATCTTTTACTTACTACTCAAATAGCTCCTTATGTGTTAGAAATGTTAATATTTTGTTTCCAAATCCAAGTCTGTTATTTATTTCTAACTTTATAGATGAAGTCTTTTTGTTATAGTGAACTTTAGTGTGTACTTAAAACTCTTTCTTTTCATGGCTTATGAGTTTTAGGCATTACTTAGCAAACTCTTCCCCACCTCAAGAGTACATTCATTGATTGTTAATTACATGTAGTAGCATTATATTCCATTGTGCACAATGAATTTTTTTCTAAATGGATTGCAATTAGTTCAGTGCAATTTATTGAATAGTCTATAATTTCCTCATTGGTCGTAAATTGTTCCTTCATCTTACTCTAAATTCCTATATATACATATGGATCTGTTTGGGAGACCCTCTGTTTAATTACAGTGATTCTTTTTTCTATTTTTACCTCAGTACTAAGTTTTAGTTTTTTAAATTTGCTTTTTGAATAAATAACTCTTATGCAAAGATCATAATTGAAAGAGTAAAAAGTGGTATACAGTGAAAAATAAGTCTCCTTCTCATTTTACCCAAACAGCCACCCAGTTTTCCTCCTAGGAGGCAGTTCCTTTTACCAGTGTTTTCGTGCATCAACCTATCAACATGAAAATATTCTAATACTACAATGTTTTATTTTGTTAGATTTATAGTATATTCTGTTCTTTGTTAGATCAAATGACCCTTAAACAGTTTTTTAGGTAGTTGCAAGCAATTTCTTATAAACCTTAAAATAAACTTGACAAGTTTTATTTTAAGAAAATGGTGCTGAGACTTACTGGGATTTCATCAAATTATGAATAAACTTGAGAAAATTGGTATCTTTCAGTTAACTAGCTCTCCTCAGCCAGAAACATTCTATGTTGCCATTTATTCAGATCTCTTCAGTAATTTTGTTTGAAGTACATATAAGATAAAATAAAATCATAAGTGCATTGCTGAATGAGTATTTTTCAAAGGTACAAACCTGTGTAACCACCATCTGGATCAGGAAATTAAAAAAAATAATAACATCTTGAATCATGCCTTTATGCCTTTTCTAAGTCACTGTCCACACTCCCCTCCCCAAAGACAACTAATATCTTGATTTTTTAAGCTACAGATTAGTTGCACCTGTTTGTGAACTTTATTCAAAGTTCAAAGTAAGTGGGATAATACAGTATAATATATATACTCCCTTGTATATGGCTTGTAGCACTCAATATAATGTTTTTGAGATTCATTTATGTTGTTATACTAGCTATAGTTCATTAATTTTCAGTGCTGTTTAGTAATCCATTCTATAAACCACAATTTATATTTCCATTCTACTGTTGATGATGGAAATTTTATGGTGTCTAATTTTATAGTATGAAAAATGTTTGGTAATATATTCATTTACAATTTGTTGTTGAACATATGTCTTCATTTCTATTGTTTGTATAACTAGGAATGGGATTGCTGGGTCATAGAGTATGCCTACATTCAACTTATTAGAAACTGCCCAGGAATTTTACAAAATGTTTGCAACAATTTAAATGTCTACCAGCAGTGTATAGGGGTTCCTGTGACTCTCCATTCTTTCCATCACTTAGTATTGTTAAGCTTTTAATATTTAGCCATCATAATATGCACATTTTAGAGACTTTTGGTAGTTTTAATTTGCATTTCTTAATACCTTATGAGCTTGATCATGGTTTCATATGCTGTTTGTACCTTTTGTATGTCTTAAATTTTTTTGAAAAACCTTTTTCAAATAATTTGTAAATTTGTCTAATTTTAATCAATTTTATGTTATATTTTAATGAATTGTCCGTTCTTCTAAATTTTCACAATTATTGACATAAAGTATTTAAAAAATAACATCCTCTCATATTTTTGGTTTCTTTCGTATCTTTATTGATATACACATTTTCATTCCTAACATTTGGTATTTGTTTTCTCTTCTTCGTTATTCATCAGTCTTGCTAGCAGTCTTTGTTTTCATTTTATCTTTTTTTAAATTGAGGTATAATCGACACACAACATTATATTAGTTTAAGGTGTACAACATAATGATTCAACATTTGTGTATATTGCAAAACGATCACTACAATAAGTCTAGTTAACATTCATCAACACATAGTTACAGGTTTTTTGTTATTATGATGAGATCTTTTAAGATTTATTCTCTTAGCAGCATTCAAACATACAATACAGCATTACTAACTATAGTCACCATGCTGTACATTACACCCTTGTGACTTACTTGTTTTATAACCAGAAGTTTGTAACTTTTGACTACCTTCAACCATTTTGCCTACCCCCAACCTCTGCTACTAGAAGTCCCCAATCTGTTCTGTGTATCTGTGAGCTTGTTTGCTTGTTTTTTTAGATTCTATGTATAAGTAAAATCATATAGTATTTTTCTTTCCATGATTATTTCACTTAGCATAATGCCCTCAAGGTCTATCCTTGTGGTTGCATATGGCAACATTTCCTTCTTTTTATGGCTGAATAATGTTCCACTGAAGAAAAGCTATGACAAACCTAAACAGCATATTAAAAAGCAGAGACATTACTTTGCCAACAAAGATCTGTCTAGTCTAAGCTATGGTTTTTCCAGTAGTCATGTATGGATGTGAGATTTGGACTATAAAGAAAGCTGAGTGCTGAAGAATTGATGCTTTTGAACTGTGGTGTTGGAGAAGACTCTTGCGAGTCCCTTGGACTGCAAGGAGATACAACCAGTCCATCCTAAAGGAAATCAGTCCTGAATATTCATTGGAAGGACTGATGCTACAGCTGAAGCTCCAATAATTTGGCTACCTGATGTGAAGAACTGACTCATTGGAAAAGACCCTGATGCTGGGAATGATTGAAGGCAGGAGGAGAAGGGGATGAAAGAGGATGAGATGGTTGAATGGCATCACCAACTTGATGGACATGAGTTTGAGTAAGCTCTGGGAGTTGGTGATGGAGAGGGAAGCCTGGCATGCTGTAGTCCAAAGAGTGCTTTGAGACTCTTTGGGGTCTCAAAGAGTCAGCCACATGATTGAGCGACTGAGCTGAATATTCCATTGTATCTATATATATTACATTTCTTTGTATTAAAAACTTTTTTCAAATTTATTTATTTTAATTCAAGGCTAAGTACTTTACAATATTGTAGTGATTTTGCCACACATTGGCATGAATCATCCATGGGTGTACATGTGTTCCGCATCGTGAGCCCCCTCCCACCTCCCTCCCCATCCCATCCCTCTGGGTCATCCCAGTGCACCAGCCCTGAGCACCGTGTCTCATGGATCGTACCTGGACTGGCAAGCTGTTTCACATATGATAATATACATGTTTCAGTGCTATTCTCTCAAATCATCCCACCCTTGCCTTCTCCCACAGAGTCCAAAAGACTGTTCTATATACATCTGTGTCTCTTTTGCTGTCTCGCATATAGGGTTAAAAATTTTATTATCTTTTTTTTTCAGACCATGCAGCAATGTCTTTTATTATGTACAGGTTTTTAAAATTATTTTTGAGTATCTCCCTACACAGGCAAAAAAAAATATTGTGTAGAATATTTGAACTTGTAAACCTTATCACTGCATAGAGAAGGCAAAATTATCCCTACAGCACGCTTAACCAGGAGGCCAGTTCATCTGCTGACCTCCAAGAACATGGAGATGAACATGATAGACAGACTGTCCCCCATCTGAACCTTCATTCACCACCATTTGAGAGCCCTTCTTCAGGCCCAGATCAGCAGCACATTTCTTGCCATCAAATGCCCAAGAAGACTTTTATCATCATCATCTACTGCAGAAATCTGGGATATATCTTTCTTGGGTATCACCAGAAACTGTGTTGGTGCTTGAGGGAATATGTAATGGAAAGCAAGACACTGTAGCCAGCCAGGGAAAAGGTCGGGGGGCTTACTATTATCTTTTAATTGAAGTATAGTTGATAGTTCAGTTCAGCCGCTCAGTCGTCTCCAACTCTTTGCGACCCCATGGACTGCAGCACGCCAGGCGTCCTTGTCCATCACCAACTCCTGGAGCTTGCTCAAACTCATGTCCATTGAGTTGCTGATGCCATCCAACCATCTCATCCTCTGTCGTCCCCTTCTCCTCCTGCCTTCAATCTTGCCCAGCATCAGGGACTTTTCCAATGAGTCAGTTCTTTGCATGAGGTGGCCCAAGTATTGGAGTTTCAGTATCAGTCCTTCCAGTGAATATTCAGGACTGATTTCATTTAGGATGGACTGGTTGTATCTCCTTGCAGTCCAAGGGACTCTCAAGAGTCTTCTCCAACACCACAGTTCAAAAGCATCAATTCCTCAGCGCTCAGATTTCTTTATGGTCCAACTCACATCCATACATGATGACTGAAAAAAAGCCATAGCTTTGACTAGACAGAACTTTGTTGGCAAAGTAATGTCTCTGCTTTTTAATATGTTATTTAGGTTGGTCATAGCTTTTCTTCCAAGGAGCAAGCATCTTTTAATTTCATGGCTGCAGTCACCATCTGCAGTGATTTTGGAGCCCCCCAAAATAAAGTCTCTCACTGTTTCTATCGTTTCCTCATCTCTTTGCCATGAAGTGATGGGACCGAATGCCATGATCTTAGTTTTTGAATGTTGAGTTTTAAGCCAGCTTTTTCACTCTCTTCTTTGACTCTTATCAAGAGACTCTTTGGTTTCTCTTTGCTTTATACCATAAAGCTGGTATCATATGCATATCTGAGGTTATTGATATTTCTCCTGGAAATCTTGATTCCAGCTTGAGCTTCATCCAGCCCAGCATTTCGCATGATGTTCTCTGCATATAAGTTAAATAAACAGGGTGACAATATACAGCCTTGACATACTCCTTTCCTGATTTGGAACCAGTCTGTTGTTCCAAGTCTGGTTCTAACTGTTGCTTCTTGAACTGCACAGATTTCTCATATAATGCTATATAAGTTAGAGTTGTCCAATACAGTGATTCATAATTTTAAAGGTTATACTCCATTTACAGAACTTCTCTGGTGGCTCAGACGGTAAAACGTCTGCCTACAAGTGGGAGACCCGGGTTCAATCCCTGGATCAGGAAGATCCCCTGGAGAAGGAAATGGCAACCCACTGTAGCACTCTTGCCTGGAAAATCCCATGGATGGAGGAGTCTCGTAGGCTACAGTCCATGGGGTTGCAGAGAATCGGACATGACTGAGCGACTTCACTTTCACTATACTCTATTTATAGTTATTATGAATATTGGCTGTATTCCCTTTGTTGTACAATATTGAAAGGTTGTTGCTGAACCACAGAAGATGCTGGGATTTTTGGCCTCCAGAGGAGAAGAATTCAATCTGGGACCAGAGATGAGGCTTGATTGCTCAGAGCTTTTGTGTAATAGAGTTTTATTAAAGTATAAAAGGGATAGAGAAAGCTTCTGACATAGACATCAAAAGGGGGCAGAAAGAGTACGTCCTCACTAGTGTTAGCAATGGAGTTATATACTTTTTAATTGCTTACTACAGTGAATCAAAAGAATATCTGAAGGTTGTAAAGACTTTATTAGACCCACTCCCATAATTTACATTTTAAGATAACAGGATTAGCCAGAAAGTTTTTTTTTTTTCCAGAAACCGTCCTCAAGCAGGATACATTATTATTATGTAATCCTAAGGAATGTAGAAGGAAAAAAAGTTTGTCCTTTCTTCCTCCTTGAGAATTCCAGACCCCTGTCTCCTTGGGGACCCCCAGACTTCTTATCAACCTGCCTAGGAATTGACTCTCTCAATATATCTTTGTATCTTAGGTTAAATAATTTAAGTTAGTTAATCGTTTATTTACACTCTTACATATATCTTTATTGATTCCTGATGGCCTAAAATATCAGTTATAGTTATTACTTCCTAAAATCCAGTTATTACTTTTTTAAGTTCTAGAATATCTGTTCATTGTGTGATATTTTCCACTGTATCTATTTTCTTAGGTTAATCATATTATTTTATAGTCTGTGCTGGCATGTCCAGTATGTGGATTGCATCTGGGACTTTTTTTAGTTTGTGTTTTCTTTGGGAATTTTAGTTTATCTCATTCGTGATAATTTTTTGTTTGCATGCTGGGCATATTAAGTGAAAATGGAAAAGGCTTTGATTGATGCTATCTTTTAAAAAACTTTTTATTTTAAATAACAATCAACTCATGGGAAGATGCAAAAATAGTATATAGAGCCCTGTGAACCCTTTATATAGCTTCCACAAGTAGGAATTCTGGTATGATTACAGTATAATATTAACTAGACCACAGACCTCATGAACATTATTGTACTGCAATCATATAAGCATATTTTTGTGTGTGTGCATGTGTGTATGTATTTGTGTAGTTTTATGCAATTTAATCCCATGTGTAAATTTGTATAACTACCACCACCACAATCAAGATACAGAATTGTTCAGTCACCACAAACTCCTTCATGTTGCCTGTTTCTTATAGCACCCACTATTTCTGACCCCTTTCTCATTCCCTAGAAACCACTCCTCTCTCTATCTTTATAGTTTTGTCAGTTTGAAAATATAAAAATGTGTTTGTATACCATGTAACCTTTTGGGGATTGGCTTCTTGAAAATTAATGGACTTTATTTTTTAGTGAAGTTTTACATTTACAGGAAAATTGAGCAGAAAGTACAAGGAGTTTCTTTGTACCCTTTCCCCATCCCCTACTGATTTCCCCTATCATTGCCAGGTTAGTGTGGTACATTTCTTGCAATTGATAAATGAATATTGATACATTATTTTTAAAAATTTTATTATTTATATTTTGGACTGTGTTTGGGTCTTTGTTGCTGTGTGGGCTTTTTTCTAATTATTGCAAGTGGGGGTTACTCTCTCGTGGTACACAGGCTTCTCATTGTGGTAGCGTCTCTTGTTGTGGAGCACAGACTCTAGGTCAGTGGGCTTCAGTAGTTGCAGCACGTGGGCTCAGTAGTTGCGGTTCCTGGGCTCTAGAGCACAGGCTTACTATCTGTGGCACACGGGCTTAGTTGCTCCACAGCATGTGAGATCTTCCCAGATCAGGGGTCGAACAACCCGTTTCCTGCATTGGCAGGCAGATTCTTTATCACTTAGCTACCAGGGAACTCTTGATACATACTATTATTAACTAAAGCCCATAGTTTGCATTTGGGAGTTCTATGAGTTTTGACAAATGTATAATGTCATGTACTCACCATTAAAGTATCATGCAGAGTAGTTTCACTTCACTAAAAACTCTCTGCATTTCACTTATTCATCTCTCCCTTTCTCCTCCCTAAATCATTGGCAACCACTGATCTTTTTGGTCTTTGTATTTTTGCCTTTTCAAGAATATCATGTAATTGGAATCATACAGTATGTAGCTTTTTCAGACTGGCTTATTTTACTTTGCAGTATGCGTTTACAATTCGTCCATGGCTTGATAACTCATTTCTTTTCACTGAATAATGTTACATTGTATGGATGTACCATTATTTGTTTATCCACTCACTTGTTGATAGAAATCTTGGTTGCTTTCAATTTTTAGCAATTATGAGTAAAGTTGCTGTCAATATTCATGTGTGTGTTTTTGTGTCTACATACATTTCAACTCATATGGATGAATACTATGGAACACAAGTGTTGGATCATATGGTAAGACTATGTTTAGCTTTGTATGTGCCTATCAGACCATCTTCCAAGTGGCTGTACCGTTTTGCATTCTCATCAGAATGAGTGCTAGTTCCTTTTGCTCCACATCATTTTCAGTATTTGGTGTTGTCAACAGTTTGAATTTTAGCCGTGCTAACAGATGGTAGTGGTATTTTATTATCTTAATCTTCAACTTTCTAATGATAATATGATATTGAGAATCTTTTCATGTACTTATTTATCATCTATATATATTTTTTTGGTGAAAGACTGGCATTTTTACTACATATGATACATGTGAGATCCACCCAAGTCATTACATGATCAATAGTGTGCCTTTCTATTGCTGAGTAGTATTCTGTAGTATGGATGTACCAGAATTTGTTTAGCAGTTCACCAATTGAAAGACTTTTGTGTTGTCTCTAGTTTGGGGCTATTATGTAAAAAGATGCTGTGAACTACAAAATGCAAGTTTTTGTGTGTGCATAAAAATTTAGGAGATGTGATTGATATTTTTGTGGTATGTACATGTTTACTTTTTAAAGAAACTCCCCAACAGTTTTCCAAAACTACCCAACAGTTTTCCATAGTGCTTAAACTATTTTATGTTTCAACTAGAATTGTTTTTTTAATTTTGTTTTCTGTACTTTTTGGTGGTGTATAAAGTTTCTAGCATTGCAACTATTTTAAAAATCATGAATGGATGTTGGATTTTGTAAAATTCTTTTTCTGTGTCAATTGATATGATCATATGCTTTTGCTTCTTTAGCATGTCATTATGGTGGATTAAATTGACTGATATTCAAATGAACCAACTTTGTATAACCGGAATAAATCTTATTCTGTATTCATGAATGGTATCAACCTGTAGTTTTCTTCCTTCCTCCCTCCCTACCTTCCTCATTTGTTAGTTCATTTGTACTACCTTTGTCCTTTGTTTGATTTTGTAATTAGGACAATTCTGCTCTCATGAAATGAGCTTGTTACTTTTCCTCCTCTTCTAATTCTAGAAGAGAATTTGTCAAAATTGTGCCATATCTTCTTTAAATATTTGGTAAATTCTCTAGTGAAGCCATCTGGCTAAGATTTCTTTTTTCAAGGTTTTTTTGATGAAAAATCAACTGATGATCTTATTAAGGATCCTTTACATGAGATGAATCACTTCTCTTTTGATGCTTTCAAGATTCTCTTTTTCTCTTTCAGCAATTTGATTACAATGTGTTTTGGGGTGGATTGCTTTGAAATTAACCAACTTGGCTTTTGTCGAGGTTCCTGGATGTGTAGATTAATGTCTTTCTTAGTATTTGGGAAGATTTGGGCCATTATTTCTTTAAATGTTCTTTCTGCTCCTTGCTGTCTCTCCTTTTTCTCTGGGACATCTATTATGCAAATGTACCACAGGTCTCTTAGACTCATTTATCTATTTATTGCCATCTTTAAGTGTACGCTTCAGTGGCATTTAGTAAATTCACATTATTGTGCAACCATCACACTATCTAGGTCCAATATATCATGTCATCTCAGTAGGAAAGCCCATACCTAGGGCTTCTAATCTCCCTTTTCCCAGGCTCGTAACATCTGCTAATCTACTTTCTGTGCCTATGAATTTACCTATTCCTGATATTTCATATCAGTGAAACCATACAGAATGTGGCATTTGTGTTGGTTTCTTTTCATTTAGCATGACGTTTTTAAGATTCACCCATACTGTAGCATGTATCACTATTTTATTTTTATATATGGCAATTTCCTTGTATGACAAAGCTTCATTTTATTTCATTCATCTGTTTATAGATATTTGGTTTGTTTTCCTCTTTTGTCTATTGTGAATACTGCTGCTGTGACAATTCATGTAATTTTTAATTTAAACCTGGTTTTGAATTCTTCCAGTTTCCCAAGACTGTAATTGCTGAGTTTATACTAATTTTTTGCTTATTGTTTTCTACAGCAGCTGAATCTTTATGCATTCCCACCAACAGTATATGAGAGTTCCAATTTCCTCATATCCATACAAGCAATTGTTATTTTCTTTCTTTTTTTTTATTTATAGACATCTTAGTGGGTGGGTAAGAGATGTTTTCTTATGGTTTTGATTTGCATTTCCCTAATGACTATTTTTGTGTGTTGTTTGGTCATTTGTATATCTTCTTTGGAGAAATGGCTATTCAATTCCTTTGCTCATTTAAAAAAAAATGGTAGAAAGCAGGAAACTTTATGTGATTTTTTTTTTTTACAGCATAAAGCTGTTCAATGAAATATAGTTTGCATTCCATAAAATACACCCTTTGACCATCTTTCAATTGGATGGCTTTTCTTTGTTATTGAGTTGTAAGACAGCTTTTTATATTTTGAGGATACTAGATTATTATCAGATGTATTATTAGCAGATATTTTCTCTCATTTGTAGACTGTCTCTTCATTCTCTTGACTGTGTCATTTGATGAATAAATGGTTTTAATTTTGATGGAGTCCATTTTTATCTATTTTCCTTTTGTTTCCTATGCTTTTTGTGTTTCAAAGAAACCATCACCTAATCTATGTTTGTGAAGAGTTACCACTATTTTTTCTTCTAAGGCTTTTATAGTTTTCAGTCAGTTCAGTTGCTCAGTTGTGTCTGACTCTTTGTGACCACATGGACTGCAGCATGTCAGGCCTCCCTGTCCATTACCAACTCCCGGAGTATAATCAAACTCATGTCCATTGAGTAGATGGTGCCATCCAACATCTCATCCTCTGTCATACCCTTCTCTTCCCGACTTCAATCTTTCCCAGCATCAGGGTTCTTCAAATGAATCAGTTGTTCACATCAGGCGGCCAAAGTATTGGAGTTTCAGCTTTAGCATCAGTCCTTCCAATGAATATTCAGGACTGATTTCCTTTAGGATGGACTGGTTGGATCTCCTTACAGCCCAAGGGACTCTGATGAGTCTTCTCCAACACCACAGTTCAAAAACATCAATTCTTTTGCACTCAGCTATGGTCCAACTCTCACATCCATACATGACTACTGGAAAAACAATAGCCTTGACTAGGCGGACCTTTGTTGGCAAAGTAATGTCTCTGCTTTTGAATATGCTGTCTAGGTTGATCATAACTTTTCTTCCAAGGAGTAAGCATCATTGAATTTCATGGCTGCAGTCACCATCTCCAGTGATTTTGGAGCCCCAAAAAATAAAGTCAGCCACTGTTTCCACTGTTTCCCCATCTATTTGCCATGAAGTGATGGGACCAGATGCCATGATCTTAGTTTTCTAAATGTTGAGCTTTAAGCCAACTTTTTCACTTTCCTCTTTCACTTTCATCAAGAGGCTCTTTAGTTGTTCTTCACTTTCTGCCGTAAGAGTGGTGTCATCTGCATATCTGAGGTTATTGATATTTTGTCTGGCAATCTTGATTCCAGCCCAGCGATTCTCATGATGTACTCTGCAGATAAGTTAAATAAGCAGGGTGACATTATGCAGCCTTGACGTACTCCTTCCCCTAATTGGAACCAGTCTGTTGTTTCATGTCCGGTTCTAAATGTTGCTTCCTTACCTGCATACAGATTTCTCAAGAAGCAGGTCAGGTGGTCTGGTATTCCCATCTCTTTCAGAATTTTCCAAAGTTTGTGGTGATCCACATAGTCAAGGGCTTTGGTATAGTCAATGAAGCAGAAATAGATGTTTTTCTGGAACTATCTTGCTTTTTCAATAATCCAACAGATGTTGGCAATTTGATCTCTGGTTCCTCTGCCTTTTCTAAAACCAGCTTGAACATCTGGAAGTTCACAGTTCGTGTACTGTTGAAGTCTGGCTGGGAGAATTTTGATCATTACTTTACTAGCATGTGAGATGAGTGCAACTGTGTGGTAGTTTGAGCATTCTTTGGCATTGCCTTTCTTTGGGATTGGAATGAAAACTGACCTTTTCCAGTCCTGTGGCCACTGCTTAGTTTTCCAAATTTTCTGGCATATTGAGTGCAGCACTTTCACAGCATCATCTTTTCGGATTTGAAATAGCTCAACTGGAATTCTATCCCCTCCACTAGCTTTTTCATAGTGATGCTTCCTAAGGCCCACTTGACTTCACATTCCAGATGTCTGGCTCTAGGTGAGTGATTATACCATTGTGATTATTTGCATTGTGAAGATCTTTTTTTGTATAGTTCTGTGTATTCTTGTCACCTCTTCTTAATATCTTCTGCTTCTGTTAGGTCCATACCATTTCTGTCCTTTATTGAGCCCATCTTTGCATGAAATATTCCCTTGGTATCTCTAATTTTCTTGAAGAGATCTCTAGTCTTTCCCATTTTATTGTTTTCCTCTATTTCTTTGCACTGACTGTCAAGGCTGTATATTTTCATCCTGTTTATTTAACTTATATGCAGAGTACATCATGAGAAATGCTGGGCTTGAAGAAGCAGAAGCTGGAATCAAGTTTGCCAGGAGAAATATCAATAACCTCAGATATGCAGATGACCTGACCCTTATGGCAGAAAGTGAAGAGGAACTAAAAAGCCTCTTGATGAAAGTGAAAGAGGAGAGTGAAGAAGTTGGCTTAAAGCTCAACATTTAGAAAACTAAGATCATGGCATCCAGTCCCATCACTTCATGGCAAATAGATGGGGAAACAGTGACAAACTTTATTTTTTGGGGCTCCAAAATCACTGCAGATGGTGACTGCAGCCATGAAATTAAAAGACGCTTACTCCTTGGAAGAAAAGTTATGACCAATCTAGATAGCATATTCAAAAGCAGAGGCATTACTTTGCCAACAAAGGTCTGTCTAGTCAAGGCTATGGTTTTTCCAGTGGTCATGTATGGATGTGAGAGTTGGACTGTGAAGAAAGCTGAGCACGGAAGAATTGATGCTTTTGAGCTGTGGTGTTGGAGAAGACTCTTGAGAGTCCCTTGGACTGCAAGGAGATCAAACCAGTCCATTCTAAAGGAGATCAGTCCTGGGTGTTCTTTGGAAGGACTGATGCTAAAGCTGAAACTCCAATACTTTGGCCACCTCATGCGAAAAGCTGACTCATTGGAAAAGACTCTAATGCTGGGAGGGATTGGGGGCAGGAGGAGAAGGGGACGACAGAGGATGAGATGGCTGGATGGCATCACCGACTCGATGGACATGAGTTTCGGTGAACTCCGGGAGTTGGTGATGGACAGAGAGGCCTGGCGTGCTGTGATTCATGGGGTCACAAAGAGTTGGACATGACTGAGCAACTGAACTGAACTGAACTGATCACTGAGGAAGGCTTTATTATCTCTCCTTGTTATTCTTTGGAACTCTGCATTCAGATTGGTATATCTTTCCTTTTCTCCTTTTCCTTTCACTTCTCTTCTTTTCACAGCAATTTGTAAGGCATCCTCAGACAGCCATTTTGCTTTTTTGCATCTTTTTCTTGGGAATGATCTTGATCCCTCTCTCCTGTACAATGTCATGAACCTCCGTCCATAGTTCATCAGGCACTCTGTCTATCAGATCTAATCCCTTGAATCTATGTGTCACTTCCACTGTATAATCATAAGGGATTTGATTTAGGTCATACCTGAATGGGCTAGTGGTTTTCCCTACTTTCTTCAATTTATGTCTGAATTTGGCAATAAGGAGTTCATGATCTGAGCCACAGTCAGTCACCGGTCTTGTTTTTGCTGACTCTATAGAGCTTCTCCATCTTTTGCTTCAAAGAATATAATCAATCTGATATCAGTATTGACCATTTAGTGATATCCATGTGCAGAGTTTTCTCTTGTGTTTTTGGAAGAGGGTGTTTTCTATGAACAGTGCAGTCGGTCTCTTGGTAAAACTCTATTAGCCTTTGCCCTGCTTCACTCTGTACTCCAAGGCCAAATTTGCCTGTTACTCCAGGTGTTTCTTGACTTCCTACTTTTGCATTCCAGTCTCCTCTATTGAAAAGGACATCTTTTTGGGGTGTTAGTTTAGAAGGTCTTGTAGGTCTTCATAGAACTGTTCAGCTTCTTCAGCATTACTGGTCGGTGCATAGACTTGGATACCTATGATAGCAATAGGTATCACCATTCAGTGATATTGAATGGTTTGCCTTGGAAATGAATAGAGATCATCCTGTCATTTTTGAGATTACATCCAAGTACTGCATTTCGGACTCTTGTTGACTATGACGGCTACTCCATTTCTTCTAAGGGATTCTTGCCCACAGTAGTAGATATAATGGTCATCTGAGTTAAATTCACCCATTTCAGTCCATTTTAGTTTGCTGTTTCCTAAAATAGTGCCGAGGTCCAGCCCCAGCTGATCCAGGGTATTCGCTCCAAGGAAATAGTTTATGGTTTTAGTTCTTTTATTTAGGTCTTTAATCCACTTTGGATTAATTTTTGTATATGATGAGTGGAAAGGATGCAACTTCCTTCTTTTCTATGTGGATATCCAGTTATTCTGGCATGACTGTGTTCAGTTTTCTTCAATTTTCTCTCTTTTCTCTTCAGACTAGAAAAATTTATTTGAACTATCTTCGAGTTTGATGACTCACTTTTTTTGCTGCTCAAATCTCGTGTTGAACCTCTCTAGTGAATTTTTCAGTACAGTTGTTATATTTTTCAACTTAAGAATTCATATTTTCTATTTATTGATACTTCTCTATTTGGTGACACATGGTTTTCCTGATTTTCTTTGGTGTTTTGAGCAGTTGATTTGAAGTCTCTGTCTAGTAAGTCCAATGTATAGGCCTTGTCAGGGACAGTTTCTATTAATTTCATGTTTTCCTGTGACCAAGTCATACTTTCTTGTATCTTTATATTCCTTGTAGTCTTTTTTTTTTTTTTTTGGTAAAGTGAACATTTTAAATATTATAATTTGTTAACTCTGAAGATCAAATTCTTGCCCCCTCCCCAGGATTTGTTTTTCTTGCTTTTTGCAGGGTTATGGTGTTTTGTTTCGTGGCTCTTATAAACAGTTTTCAAAAGACTGTATTCTTTTTCCTTATGGTCACTGAAACTTCTGTTTTCTTAGCTAGTCAGCTAGTAATTTCACAGAAATTTACTTAAAGAGTAACTGAAAACTGAGTAACTGAGCACTGAAAAATTAATGTTCTGGCTCTCCTGATTTTCCTGGATTTGGAGTTCAGACTCCTCACTCAGCTACTGCTGATGCCCTGACCCTAGCAAAGCGGATCATTGTATCAGACTGGATGGGAGTTCCAACTTTTTATTTGGTTTCCCCTGGCCAGCCAGTACTGCTGGTGGTGGAGTGTTTGTAGAGCTTGGCTAGGGTAGGGCAGGTATTGTCAGTAAGTTTTCTGTATTGTTAAGCTGTCCCTTTTCTAGTTCCTTGTCTAGAGAGAGCAGGTTTATGGGGTGGGGTGTTTTTTGTCTACTTCTATTGGTTGTTCTTGGTTGCAGGCTTTCCTGGTGCCTAGTTTGGAATAATTGGGAGGTAAAAAGAAAATGCAGGAACTCACTGCCATGTTGGTCTATAAGTCCCAAAGTCCATAGGCAGTCTGCCTTTTTCTTTACAACTTTCAGTGCCCTCCAGTGATTTTCTGTTGTACTAATGTTTAGTGTTTTAATTGTAATGACTTGGGAGAAACTAATCTATTTTTGTCTGGTCACAGAAATTCTGTTATATTTTTTTAGAGAGTATTTACTGTAGTATTTACTTTCTGGTAGACTATTAAAGTCAGAGAAGGCAATGGCACCCCACTCTAGTACTCTTGCCTGGAAAATCCCATGGATGGAGGAGCCTGGAAGGCTGCAGTCCATGGGGTCGCTGAGGGTCAGACATGACTGAGTGACTTCACTTTCACTTTTCACTTTCCTGCATTGGAGAAGGAAATGGCAACCCACTCCAGTGTTCTTGCCTGGAGAATCCTAGGGACAGGGGAGCCTGGTGGGCTGCCGTCTATGGGGTCGCACAGAGTCAGACATGACTGAAGTGACTTAGCAGTAGCAGCAGACTATTAAAGTGGAAGCAGATCACTTTAATCTGATCAGAGATTGAGATACTTCAAGAATAAGGTTTTTTGTTGTTATGGCTGGTTGTTTGTTTGCTTATTCATTTTGCTAAGGCTTTTTATGTTTGTGACTCACCCTTATTCTTTGTGTAGTTCTTCAGAATTCTAGTTGAAATTTGGGGGTTTTATCAGGAACTCTTCACCTTCTTAGACCTCAAACTCCAAGAAACTACTTAAAACTCTGCTTTGCTTGTCATCATTTTAGCATCCCTTTTCTGCTTGTATTCTCCAGTTCAGCCATTTAGAAATCAGTAATTACTTCCTCCAGGGGATCTTTCCAACCCAGGGATCAAACTCAGGTCTCCCGCATTGTAGGCGGATTCTTTAGAGTCTGAATTACCTCCATAGAAAAATTTGGCTCCAAATATCAGATCCAATTTCTCTGTTCTCCCTTTTCCTAAATCTTGTTTTTTAAATCTGAGTTACTTAAATCCGTTAACTTTGATTTTTGTCTCACCATCTCCATAAGACTGTGGAAAAGTTTCGTTCAGCTTCTTTATCTATCTCTTAGTAGCTACTTTCTGCCTAATTTTTAAATGTCTCTTAATTTTTTAGTTTCTCTCTTAACTATCAGTTAGCTAATTCCTACAGGGGCTAAGAAGTGTACTGTATCAGGTTCACCTCAGTGAGTTTTCCTTCATTCCAAGATCTTTGCCCCTTAAATTCTGTTTGCCTTGTTAGTGCTCAGATGGAATAACATGCACATATTTTACCCTAATTTTCTAGATTTTCTTGATGGGTGAGTTGATCTGTTGTATAAAGCTGTTTCTCACAGTCAAGAAATTCTTAGTAAATTTTTATACTTTTCCTGAAATAGATTTAAAAATATATTTTGTTATATGTATTTCTCAATTTTTATACTTTGCTGCCAGTATGAATGGTCCTTTTATCCAATTACATTTTCTAACTGGTTATTGCTGGTATTTATAAAAGATGTTGACTAAGTGTATTTGGATCTACTATTGGTCCATCTTATAGTAAACTTTTTATTTATTGCATTGCAAACTGATAGATTTTTCTCTTCTTCTCTGTTATTTATTCATCTTTTCCTTAGCTTAATTCATTGCTATGATTTTATAATAACATACTAAATAGTAATAATGTGAACAATCAATTTTATCTCCTTCCTCACTTTATTGAGAATTAATTTAATGTTTCATTATCAAGTATGGAGGTTTCTGTAGACATCATGTGAATATCTTTTGCTGAATTGGGATTTTTCTAAAAATATTCCTGCTTAAGACAAATTATTTCTTTTAACAGGTGTTAAGTATTAAGTCTTATAAATGTTATCCCATTTCTTCTTGAAATCTTTTTCAAATTTTCACTAAAATGCATCCTTCTTCTCCAATTTTATAGTTTGTTCTTTCTAAATAATAATTAATTTCTCATTCTTCAATTTGACAACAGCATAGTAGTTATAATGCTGTTTCAGTTATTTAGTTCTTCCTTAAAGTAAATGTTAGCTATTTTTTGTCTATCCCTTTGAGAACTTTTTGTCTTTCAAAAATATCTGTATTCCCATTCTTGGTACAGTATGTGTCCCATGCTACATAGTCAATTATTTTCATAGAATTAATAATCTCAATACTTTTGTCATATTTAACTGTCCATGTTCTTATTTTCCTTTGCTGTTACCTAAGAATTGGTCAGTTTGGGAGTTTCTGGTCCTAAGCAATGTTTAGACCTAGGGAAAGAAAAATAAACATGGTCCCAGTGCTGCTTATGCTCCTACTTTGTTCTCAGTTGATATTTCTCTGAATTGAATATTGGATCCAGAACTTTAATCATCATCTAGCTCAGCCCATTCATATTACAAATAAGGGAACTGAGGTCCAGTATAAGAAGTCAATTGCCCCAAAATCAGAGCTAATATGAAATTTATTCTATGAATTTATCTGTGTAGAAAAAAGAGATGACATCATACAGACATTATTTTATCTTTGCTCTGTGGTAATTGCTATGAATTCCCTACGGTCAGTCCTCTTCTTGACATGTAGAAAATGTGCAATGGGTAGATAAAGATCAACATGGGCTTAGGGCATCAGGACATTCTGCAGGAGAGAAAAAAGAGCTTTACTTTCACCAGCTTCTGGAATAGCAGATTCTGCCTTGGTTCACTATTTATATGGATATAGACAGTATTCCTTAGGGGGATACTGTACTATTTGTTTCTGGATTTGAACATATGAGAGTACCTTGGCCAGACTTTGTTTTTATTACCTGTAGTTGCTTTCTAGCTTTATGTATCATATTGGATTTATATCTGAGTTTCTTGCACTTTGAAATAAAGCTGAATTGTAGAACTTTGGGGAGGGGCTTGCAAGTGAGCTGAAGAAGCAGGAAGCAGAGAGGATTAATGGATTTTGCTGAAACCAGAACACTCTGGATTTAAGAACTACATGGTTTTTGCACTTTAGACAGCTGTATCAGATTTCTAAATCCCTAAGTGCTGGTTTATACATGGCCTTATCCAAATCTCTCTGTCCTGTAGTCTCCATTGCTCTATTTGAGTGGTTCCCAAGCAGACCCATTGTGAAATTATATTTCTTGTAAATACTCAGTATTCATTTCCAGAGCATGGGCCAACCCTGTGCTACATCAGAGGCATCAAATAACAGCTGGGCCAAAAAGTACTTCTCTCTAACCCAATAGTATAACTAAATTCTCACCATTATAGTAACTCCTTCAGGAAGTATTCACATTTTAAGTAAGCTGTGGAAATAACACTTAACCAGGAATCAGAAGTTTTGGATTTAGTCCCTCTCTGACACTTATTAGTTATTGGTTTGTGACCAATAAGTAGTAAAAACCTCTTTGTGTTTTAGATTCTTATTCATTATGTAGGTTGAAAAATTCTACCCTGCTTACCTGAAAGGATAGGGATAAAGTTAAAAGCTGATAATGAATGCATCATAAGTATACAGATAGAATTTACTATTCATTTGCAGTTATTTATTCATTGCCCATTATATGCTGTATGCAGTAATAAATGAAGTCTCTCATTTTATATATACCTTATATTAATAGTAGACTAGGAAATTGGCTTCTTGGAAGAATAATATAATATGACCAAAGTTTAGTTCACTCAAAACCAGCATTCAAACTTTTCTTGTATCTTCTGAGACTTGTAGAAGTTTCCCCTTTGCAGGATGCCTATATATTGGTGTATTATGGCTGTCTTCACAAGTGTCTTGGAGATAGTTTCCTACACCATGTTTCTTCACTTCTTTTTTATGTTCTTTACTGTGGTCATCTGATCCCCTTCCATGTTTGTTTGCTTGTGCACAGTGGTATTCTGAGCATACAGCATAATTGTATACTTTTATGCTTAGGGCCACCTACTCCTGCAACCATGGCCACTTGCTCGTGTACCATGACTGTCTAAACATGTCTTCATATATTTTGGCCACCTGATTATGAATTTCTGGTTTATTTAAAATATTTGTTATCATCCTTTACTTTTACCTAAGGACTATCTGCTCCAATACCATGCTTGTTTGCTTCAGCATTTTGGCTCTCTCTATGGAATTGTGGGCTTAGGTTCATATATGGTGATCGTTTCATTTTAATTTTCTGATTCTACACCTTTACTCTGGCCCGTCATTGCCTTCTGTTTTTTTTTCTTTTTTTTTAACCCATGATTACTGTTAACACACCTTATCTTTGACAAAGGAGGAAAGAATATACAATGGAGAAAAGAAAATCTCTTTAACCAGTGGTGCTGGGAAAACTGGTCAACCACTGGTAAAAGAAAAACTAGAACACTTTCTAACACCATACACAAAAATAAAGTCAACATGGATTAAAGATCTAAATGTAAGACCAGAAACTATAAAACTCCTAGAGGAAAACATAGGCAAAACACTCTCCAACATAAATCACAGCAGGATCCTCTATGACCCACCTCCCAGAGTAATGGACATAAAATAAAAAATAAACAAATGGGACCTAATTAAACTTAAAAGCTTTTGCACGATGAAGGAAACTATAAGCAAGGTGAAAAGACAGCCTTCAGAATGGGAGAAAATAATAGCAAACGAAGCAACTGACAAAGTATTAATCTCAAAAATATGCAAGCAACTCCTGTAGCTCAATTCCAGAAAAATAAACGACCCAATCAAAAAATGAGCCAAAAAACTAAACAGACATTTTTCCAAAGAAGACATACAGATGGCTAAGAAACACATGAAAAGATGCTCAACATCACTCATTATCAGAGAAATGCAAATCAAAACCACAATGAGGTACCATCTCACGCCAGTCAGAACGGCTGCTATCAAAAAGTCTACAAACAATAAATGCTGGAGAGGGTGCAGACAGAAAGGAACCCTCTTACACTGTTGGCAGGAATGCAAACTAGTACAGTCACTATGGAGAACAGTGTGGAGATTCCTTAAAAAACTTGAAACAGAACTGACATACGACCCAGCAATCCCACTGCTGGGCATATACACCGAGGAAACCAGAATTGAAAGAGACACGTGTACCCCAGTGTTCATCGCAGCGCTGTTCATAATAGCCAGGACATGGAAGCAACCTAGATGTCCATCAGCAGACGAATGGATAAGAAAGCTGTGGCACATATACACAATGGAGTATTACTCACCCATTAGAAGGAATGCATTTGGATCAGTTCTAATGAGGTGGATGAAACTGGAGCCTATTATACAGAGTGAAGTAAGCCAGAAAGAAAAACACCAATACAGTGTGCTAACGCATATATATGGAATTTAGAAAGATGGTAAGTATGACCCTATATGCAAGACAGCAAAAGAGACACAGATATAAAGAACAGTCTTTTGGACTCTGTGGGAGAAGGCGAGGGTGGGATGATTTGAGAGGGTAGCATTGAAACGTGTATTATCATATGTGAAGTGGATTGCCAGGTTCGATGCATGAGACGGTGCTCAGGGCTGGTGCACTGGGATGACCCAGAAGGATGGGATGGGGAGGGAGGTGGGAGGGGGGTTCTGGATGGGGAACACATGTGCACCCGTGACTGATTCATGTCGATGTTTGGCAAAAATCACTACCATATTGTAAAGCCTCCAATTAAAATAAATAAATTTAGAGGAAAAAAAAAAAGCAGTGACTTTAATGTTCCTGAAGCATGGATATCAAGGCAAATAAATGGCATGTTTGATTGTATAACATTGTCAGCTGCTAATACATTATAGTCATTTGAACATTCATTATAGCTACCTACTCCTGCACCATAGGCACATTCTTCTGTAACATGGTGATCAGAGCACACGTTGAGGTTTATGTGTCATGGCAATTCGAACTTAATCATTGTATGAGTTTCTCTACTATGACTTGAGCAGATACTGTGATCCTCTTGGCATAAATCATAGGAAATGATCCTATGTTTAAGTTATATCTGTGGTTTTCTTCCCCTGCAGTATGCCCACTCTAAGTCTCTATACTTTAGACATCCAAGCAAGCATTGTAGCCTTCTGTTCCTGAATCATTAGTATCTGCTCCTATTTAGTAGGAACTTATCCACACACATCTGACCCATGATCATGATGTCATTATCATAATTTTTAAGCATATGTCAGTTATGTTTGCCCATGCATCATGGTTATTTGAGCATTTACCATGGTCATCTCTTGATATCATGATTCTTTGAGTAGAGCCAGGGCCTATAACTTTCATGTTATCAGTTCAGTTCAGTTCAGTTGCTCAGTTGTGTCCGACTCTTTGTTACCCCATGGACGCCAAGCACGCCAGACTTCCCTGTCCTTCACCACCTCCTCCCTGTCCTTCACCACCTCCCAGAGCTTGCTCAAACTCATGTCCATTGAGTCGATGATGCCATCCAACCATCTCATCCTCTGTTGTCCCCTTCTCCTCCCACCTTCAATCTTTCCCAGCATCAGGGTCTTTTCCTATGAGTCAGTTCTTTGCATCAGGTGGCCAAAGTACTGGAGTTTCAGCTTCAGCATCAGTCCTTCCAATGAATTTCATGTTATATACAAGTTGCATTGTTTATAGTTTAAATTGGCATTCACTATTACACTGTATACTTACATAGGAGTGTTAGGTCACTGTCATGTGATTAATTATTCAACAAGCTTTATTTTCTTGACATTATACATTATACTTATATGTCAATGAAGTCTTCTCATATACAATGTTAACTACAGTCACAAGATACATACTTGTAAATGACTACCCTCTACTTCTGATAAGTGAGTGTTAGCACCCTATGCTCTGGCTATCTACTCATGGATCATGGCTGACTGATAATATTTGAATGTTTTATAAGTGTATTTTATTCAAGTGGTAAAACTACAGAGATGTTTATATACCATGCAGTTATTTAAGCATGCACTGTGACATTTCTTTTTGCAATAATGCTGCTTGTATTAGTTTTATAGGGCTACTGTAAGAAAGGATGGCAAACTCAGTAGCTTAAAACCCAAAGAAATTTATTTTCTCACAGTTTTGGAAGCTAGGAGTCCAAAATCAAGGTGTTGGAAGGGCTGTACTGCCTTTGAAGGCTCTATAAAAAGATCCACCCTTGCCTCTTCCAGTTTCTGGTAATTCCAAGTGTTCCTTGGCTTGTGAGGTCATCAGACCAATCCCTGTCTCCATCATCCAATGGCATTCTTTCCCTTTTCTTTCTGTGTCTAAATTTCCCCCTTCTAATAAAGACACCAGGGGGCGCTAGTGGTAAAGAACCTCCTGCCAACGCTGGAGACCTGAGACTCGGGTTCCATCCCTTTGTCGGGAAGATCCCCTGGAGAGGGAATGGCAACCCACTCCAGTATTCTTGCCTGGAGAATTCCATGGACAGAGGCTGCAACCCATGCGATCGCAAAGAGTTGGACTCAACTTAGCGTCATTAGATTTAGGGTCCACTCTAATCCACTATGACCTAATCTTAACATGATTATAGCTTCAAAGCTCTTATTTCCAAATAAGGTCACACGTGCAGGTACCAGAAGTTAGAACTACAATGTCTCTTTTTTTTGGGGGGGGGGGTGTACATAATTAAACCCATTACAGTATCTACACTTGAAGATGTTTGCTTTAAAAAAAAAAAAAAAAAAAAACCTTTTCAATAATATTTATCATTAACTTAAAATACCCTAAAATTTTTAGACATAATGAAGCATTGAATGGAATTTTTTAAAGTACTGAAATTGATAGATTGCTGTGATCTTCCTGCTATAAGATATGATGTACCTACTAAAGTGAGAAAACAATATTTTAGAAAATATGGTGATTAAGAGAATGAAATTCTAATCACTATCAACTAATATTCAGCTGTTTCAACATTTGCTTTTGTACTATGGCTTTTTAATTAGGCATTAGGTCCATCTGGGTAAACACCATAGTTTGATTATCTTTTCATATACTACTGCTGTTTGGGCTAGATCTGTAATTGTCTACCTTCTATGTCATAATTATCACTTTGGGCAGCATTGTTACAAACTCAGGGGCTTCCCTGGTGGCTCAGTGGTGAAGATTCTGCCTGCAATGCAAGAGACTGGGTTTGATCCCTGGGTCAAGAAGATTCCCTGGAAAAGGAAATGGCAGCCCACTCCAGTATACTTCCCTGGAGAACCCCATGGACAGAGGAACCTGGCAGGCCACAGTCCATGTAGTTATTAACTCATGTATTAGTCACATCTGTCTCATATTTCAGCATTGCTCTTTACTCCTATACCATGTCCAACTACTCTTGTGTTTTGGATATTTTCTTGGGATATGTCCTATATCATCATTCATGCCTCATATTTTGGAACTATCAGAATATGCATTATGATCAAATACTCATACATAAGATGTGGCTGTTCATGTACAATAGGCATCTGAGCATATGGCCTGCAGTCTCATTTTGCAGCATTGTCATCTTATCCTTGACTATAAGAACTTGCTTCTATATTGTGATAGATATTGGATATATTGAGCTTGATCTGTAATTGTCTACCTTCTATGTCATAATTGTCACTTTGGGCAGCATTGTTACTAACTCAGGGGTTTCCCTGGTGGCTCAGTGGTAAAGAATCTGCCTGCAATTCAAGAGACTGGGTTTTGGATATATATTGGATATTGGATTGAGATATGCATCTGAATGAATTGGTCGATATTTACTTGCTCCTGTCCAACTGTTTGTATATTGTATGTGTGTATATGTATATGTGTGTGTATGTGTGTGTGTGTATATATATATATAGATACAGATATAGATATAGATATATGAGATGGATATTGCTCATCCATTATGAGTTTGTAAAAAAGAAGCATCATGATGACTTTTATAACATGGATATTAGCTCTTGGATTGTGGTCATTAGCTCCTGCATAACAGTTGTTTATTCCATATGTGCTGTCTGCTCCTATACTTTGTCTGCTAAGTGTATCACAGCTGTTAGTTCATATAATGACATAGTTTAAGTGTACAGTGGTATAAAACATGAATTCTGGCTAGTTATTCACCATGATTATTTAAAATTAGGCATTATGTCCATCTGAGTCTCCTTTTGTACCATTGTCATCTTCTCCCAGACTAAGATCATTCATTGCTTGCATTGTGACTTTTTTTATTATACACTGTATCTATTTGAGTAGGAATCATAGCATAGTTTATTTCTATATCATATGTATTTATACTTGTATCATACTTGACATCTTATGTCCTATAGGTATGTATGTATGCCTCATGTACTAAAGGCATGTAGGTGTGATTTGCTCTCAGACCAATGCCATACATTCTGATAATTAAAAACAACCATCTGAGTAGTTTTTCACTCTTTTGTCCTTTCCTGGTGTATCATATCAGTCCCCTCTTTCATATATGAATGGATTCATCCTTCATGATAGCCTAAACATGCTTAATGGATTTCTGTCCACCTAATGTTTGAAATTGCACTATGAATTTCCACTTAAATACTATGCTTGTGTGATAATGCACTATCATTTTCTACTCTTGTACTAAGAATACTTTGTACCATGTGTATTAGCTTGTGCAACTTGGTTTGCTATTGCAATGAATTCTCTCTCCTTTGTCATCATTGTCTACTCCTATAATGTGGGTATGAGCTCACGTTGCAGGATCTTCTGTGTGTGCATCGTGGTCAAATGCTCAGACTCCTTGGTGGCTGCTTATGCACCACGGATGTTTGAGCATGTGCTATGGTGTCTACTTTTGCAACATTGCCATCTGCTTCTGGAATAAAGCCATTCATTATTCTGTTTGTAATGTATCATGTCTGTCAGAAGAATCATGGAATACTGTCGTTCATTGTACTGTTTAAGAGAATGGATAGTGGAGCCAAAAGGATTGGATTTGAATCTTGAATTATCTACTTACAAGATATGAGATCTTGGGCTTACCAGTTTGCATCTCCATGTTTCATTTTCTGCAAGATTATAAAAAGAACTCCTCATAAGATTTTTGAGAATTATATGAGCTGTTATACATAAACATTTCAAACACTGCCTATCATGTAGTAAGATATATGTAGTGATGATAATGATGATGGTAATACTGTGTCCTTTGATTCTGTATGGTGATGCCAGCTCAAAATATGGGGTTCTCTAAGTTTGAATTATGGTAAACTGCTCATATGTTTGTGATAGTGTTTAAGAAACCATTATATGAGCATATGCCATGGGGCTTCCCTTTGAATCATTGCCGTCTGCACTGTCCTATTAGCTTTTGTATTACTGTTTCTTTTCTTCCATCATCACTATCTCCTCTAATATACTAGTTCCTCTGCCCCTATATTGTTGTCATCAACTCATTTTCTTGGAATGTCTGGGTGTACATCACAGTAAAATGCTCAAACATCATTGGTAGTTGTTCATGTACCATGATCTTCTTATATGTGCCATGTTATACCCTCTAGTACTATTCCCATATACTGCTGGCCTAAAAAATGTCTTTATGCCTTATGTTTCCTTTATTCATATGCTCAGTCCATTTGAGCATATTCCATGGCATGATTTTTGCTCCTGTGTCACATCCACATGTCTTTGTTTTATAGGTTTTTGCTCATGCACCATGGTTGTCTGAGCATGCAGCATGCTTGTCTGCTCATACCCCATGGTTCCTGAGCAGGAACCGTTACTGCTTACTGTTCTAGTAAGGGAAAGAGTGTCTTGTGTATTATGTATGTCAGTTTGCATTTTATGGTAATTTGCTCCTATTTCGTGGTTCTCTATTCTTTGATCACTCCTGCCATTTCCTGTACCATGTCTGTATATTTCAAAATGATAGCTTGTAATCTCATACCATTGGTTTGAGTGTGCATCATAGTCAAATGCTCAACCACCTAGTGTGGCTGCTCATACACCTGATGGTTTAAGCTTGTACTGTGATTTCACATGTTTCATCATTGCTATTTGTTCCTAAACTAAAGGAATTTGTTGTATCTTTTAAATTACCAACCATATCCATTTCAGGAAGTATAGTGGCATCTCTGTCTGCTTCTGTATCTTCATTTTCAATCCATGTCATGAAGTTATGTAGGTAAGTATAGTAACCAAAAGCTCTCATACTAATTGTGGCTATTAATGCAACATGCTTCTCTAAATACTTGATGTCTAGTTTTTTTTTTTTTTTTTGACCTACTTGATATTTGCTGCTGCTGCTGCTGCTAAGTCACTTCAGTCGTGTCTGACTCTGTGCGACCCCATACATGGCAGCCCACCAGGCTCCCCCGTCCCTGGGATTCTCCAGGCAAGAACACTGGAGTGGGTTGCCATTTCCTTCTCCAATGCATTAAAAGTGAAAAATGGAAGTGAAGTCGCTCAGTCGTGTCTGACTCTTAGCGACCCCATGGACTGCAGCCCACCAGGCTCCTCCGTCCATGGGATTTTCCAGTACTGGAGTGGGGTGCCACATGCACAAAGCTATTCACTCCTATATCATGAATTTTTTGTAAGGCACAATATCTATCTAAATACCAGATATCATGAGCATTACAACATGGTTTTCTTCTCAGTAAACAAGTTTGTGTACCACATCCTGTCTCATAGCTCCTGTGTCTTGACTGCTATGACATATTGTAGTGATTTTGTTTACTTGTGTACATCATGATCAACTGATCAAACACAACTGATGACTTTCATAAACTATTGTTATCTGAGCATGTTCCATGGTTTCTATCTTGCCATCTGCTTCTGAAACAATCATTCATAATTGAGATGTTTTGGTCATGTACCATATCCATCTGTGATGTTTGCACACATAATTATTTTCTATTGTACCTTGTCTCTTGGCTCTAAATTGGTGTTGGCTCATTCTCCATAATAGTATGAATGTGCACAATGCATTTTACTACTATTTTACTGTGTTTGAAATTTTACTCCAATCTTCTGTTCATTTTTTATGTGTGTGAAAATGTATATCATCATCTGCTTTTTAATAATGGAAATTTCTGTACCATAAATATCATTTTGTACACCATGATTATTTGTTACTTCAATGTGTTTGCTTCCTCCTTCGTCTTTAGTATCTACTCCTATACACTGGATGTCAGCTCATGTTGCAGGACCTTCTGAGTGTGCATCGTAGTCAAATGCTCAGACTCCTGTGGTGGCTGCTCATGCACCACGGATGTTTGAGCATGTGCTACGGTGTCTACTTTTGCTACATTGCCGTCTCCTTCTGGACCAAAGCCATTTGTTCCTGCACTCTGTGTTTTTAATCTGTACCACGTTCATCTGAGGAAGCATGGCACCATCAGTGTATATGCAAAGGGCTGACTCTGAAGTTAAAATGCTTGTATTTAATTCCACTCCTGCTGTTTAGGTTTGGTGTCCTTGAGCAAGTCATTTCACCCCTTTGTGTCTGTCTGTTTTCTCAACTGCAAAGTAATAATAATAATACCTACTTTGTAGGATTGTTGTGAGGATCAAAGTGTTAAATGTAATATGCTTAGATTAGTGCCTGTCATGTGGTAAGGGAAAAATATATACTGATAATAACTACTGTGTCTCTTTGTTCTTTATGGTGATTGTCAGCTTGTATTCTGAGATTGTCTAGTCATGCCTCTCAGTCCCATGCTAAATTACTGGTGGTGGCTGTCCTTTTAACGTGGTCATCTGATGTTATGCCTTGATTTCTCCTTTTACAATAGTGGTTCCACTCTTATAACAAAGCCATTCATTGCTTTGTTTTGTTCTTCATTACACATCCATCACCTCTCCCCTAGCAAGAATAGCATAATAGTTGACTACTGTTTCTACCTGTACTTGTATTATGATTGATAACTCACATTTCAAGATATATTGGTGTGTATGTATCATGTTCAAGTACTGTAACACCTATACTTTTTTTGTATTGTGATCATCTGAGTATAAATCATGGTATGTCCCATCATTACCATCTGCTCCTGGACCAAGTAATTCATTTACATATTCTGGCTTCTTGATCATATATTCTGACTATCTATGCAATATCCACCATGTGATTGTTTTCTTTGTACCATCTGTCTTCTCTTACATATAGGCTTTGTCTCATTTTTCCATGGCAGTCTGGACATGCATAAGAAATTTATGTTCATATATAGTGTTTGAGGTTATACTATAGATTTATACTCATACACTGATTCTGTGAAAATTAAGTAATTGTCTACTTGTGAATTGAGAATATAATCCTCTGTATCATGAATAAGCTTATTAATTGTGACAGTATTGAGTTTGCTTATATCTCCATCATCTGGGATATCAGCTCATTTCTCAGAATCATTGAAGTATGCCTTGTGGTCAGATGTTCTGACTACCATGGTAGCTGTTCATGTACCAGATTTTTGATAATGGACTGTGTATCTACTTATGGAATAGGAGGTGGTATCTGTATCAGCAATATAGCCATTAATTCCTTTGCTCTGTGTGTGTGTCCTTTTGATCTCCTACCATGTCCATCAGAAGTAGCATAGCAATACTTATGTATAATGAGGTTAGACTGTTTGATGGACAAGTCACTTCCTATCTTTCTGCCTTAGTTTACTCAGTCCTAAAATAATGATTGTTATGAGAGTAAATTAACTATATGTAAATATAATATGCTTGTTATGTGAGTAAAATAGTTATTATAGGTAAAGTTCTTAGCTGCTGGCACACAAGAAGTACTAAGTATACTAGTACCATTTTCCTTTGTTTTCTATCATGAGTGGTAGGCTATGTTCTGAGATTATCTTGGTTTACATTACAGTCAAATGCTTAAGCACTGGTGGTATCTTTAAAACCCAAAAATGTACTCTGAACATTGGCTGTGATGTCATTTATTGGGTCATTGCTATCTGCTCCTGGACCACTCTATGTCATTATTTTATAATTTCATAAATATTGTTTAGTTAAGTATTGTTCTGTATGATTTTGCCACTTATCATTTCTGTTCCTATAACATACTTATATTGCATCACCATGTTATCTGGTATGCTCACATACCATGGTTTTCTGCATATGACATAATCACATTTACTGGTGTAATGAGGTTGTATTTTCCCATGTTATAGAAATAAGTTTATGTAACTAATTTATTTCTTTTTATAGTTTCCCATTGTTACTGTCAGTTTCTCGATCATATCCTTTTGCTTTCAGCATGTATTTTAAACTTATTTGATTGTGCATTAAAAACTCCCATGAGCAAATGTACTCCAATCTCTTGCAACTACCTGCTGGTCTCCACTGACATGGACACTTAACATACACTCCAGCTGTGGCCACAGTATCACTCTCTAGCCTCAGTTCAGTTCAGTTCAGTTGCTCAATCATGTCCGACTCTTTGAGACCCCATGAATCACAGCTCGCCAAGCCTCCCTGTCCATCACCATCTCCCGGAGTTCACTCAAACTCACGTCCATCGAGTCGGTGATGCCATCCATCCATCTCATCCTCTGTCATCCCCTTTTCCTCCTGCCCCCAATCCCTCCCAGCATCAGAGTCTTTTCCAATGAGTCAACTCTTCGCATGAGGTGGCCAAAGTACTGGAGTTTCAGCTTTAGCATCATTCCTTCCAAAGAAATCCCAGGGCTGATCTCATTTAGAATGGACTGGTTGGACCTCCTTGCAGTCCAAGGGACTCTCAAGAGTCTTCTCCAACACCACAGTTCAAAAGCATCAATTCTTCGGCACTCAGCTTTCTTCACAGTCCAACTCTCACATCCATACATGACCACAGGAAAAACCATAGCCTTGACTAGACGGACCTTTGTTGGCAAAGTAATGTCTCTGCTTTTGAATATGCTATCTAGGTTGGTCATAACTTTCCTTCCAAGGAGTAAGCGTCTTTTAATTTCATGGCTGCAGTCACCATCTGCAGTGATTTTGGAGCCCCCAAAAATAAAGTCTGACACTGTTTCCACTGTTTCCCTATCTATTTGCCATGAAGTGATGGGACTGGATGCCATGATCTTAGTTTTCTGAATGTTGAGCTTTAAGCCAACTTTTTCACTCTCCACTTTCACTTTCATCAAGAGGCTTTTTAGTTCCTCTTCACTTTCTGCCATAAGGGTGGTGTCATCTGCATATCTGAGGTTATTGATATTTCTCCCGGCAATCTTGATTCCAGCTGTGCTTCTTCCAGCCCAGGATTTAAGCCGGTTTTAGAAAAGGCAGAGGAACCAGAGATCAAATTGCCAACATCTGCTGGATCATCGAAAAGCAAGAGAGTTCCAGAAAAACATCTATTTCTAATTATTGACCATGCCAAAGCCTTTGATTGTGTGGATCACAATAAACTGTGGAAAATTCTGAAAGAGATGGGAATACCAGACCACCTGACCTGCCTCTTGAGAAATCAGTATGCAGGTCAGGAAGCAACAGTTAGAACTGGACATGGAACAACAGACTGGTTCCAAATAGGAAAAGGAATATGTCAAGGCTGTATATTGTCACTCTCTGGCCTAAATGTGCCCAAATCAGCCGCCACTTTTGTTCCCTCTTGCCTGGTTGGGGAACAGATGCCTGAGGGTGGCCCACAGGCAGACGTGGAGCCAAAACCAAAGCTGAGCCCCAGGGGCAGTGTGGCTAAAGAAGAGGAATGAAAACCACTCTGTGTAGCTGCACAAGCCATGGATTAAATATCCACACTTGGCCTGGTAAATCTTGGCGTCTGTGGGATATCTGAATACAAAATGAGTGTTCCCACAACAGAGACTGGTCTAGATTTAGCAGCAGTGGATTGTGGGGACAAGTACATGCAGGAGTTGGGCCAGGACAGACTCTAAGCTGCCCCACAGTGCCCACAGTGGATCCAAAGATGTACCTAGAGGAATTGGAGAGCCTCCTGGGGAGATATGGTATGGCTAAGGCTCACTGAGGGAGCCAGGACACTGATAGTGGAGGCCCCAGGAACATATCCTTATTACTAGTATTCTATTTCTGTTTGTTTCATTTTGTTCAGTTGTTGTTATCATTTTTATTTTAATTTTTTAATATTTTAATTTTTATTTTACTTTTTTTGTTTTCTTGTTTGTGTTCTTTGTTTTTTTCCAAATCATTTGTATGCATTTGTTTCATATTTTCTTCACTTTTTTTAGAATGCTTTTTGATTTGCTTTTTTCCCCTCATTCATGACTGTTAGTTTAGTCTTTATTGATTGTTTTTATTTTTGAGTTCTTTTTTCTCTTGTTTTTGGTTTTCTTGTTTCTTTGTCTGTTTGTGTTTGGTTTTCTTTCTATCATTTTCTTGGTTTGGTTCTTGGATTTTTGTTTCTCTGTTTTCTTTTCCTTCTTTTTTCTTTTTTCTCTGGCCATGCTTATGGGCTTGTGGGCTCTTGGTTTTCAGGCCAGGGGTTGGGCCTGTGCCTCTGTGGTGGGAATACTGAGTCCAGGACCCTCTACCAGAGAATTTCCAGGCCCAGGGAGTATTAATCAGCATGTACTCCCCTGGAGTTATCCATTTCAACACTAAGACTTGGCTCCACCCAACTGCCTGCAGGCTCCAGAGCTGGACACCTCACACCAAACAAGCAGCAAGATAGGAACACAACCCCACCCATTTGCACACAGGCTACCTAAAGTCATACTCAGCTCATAAACCCCACAAAACACACCACCTGATATAGCCTGGTGCATCAAAGGGAAAAGACTCAGTTTGACCCACCAGAGCACAGGCAGTAGTCTCTCCTACCAGAAGCCTCTGCAAGTCAGTGGATCAACTTCACCCACTGGGAGCAGAGACCAGAAACAAGAGGAAATACAACCCTACAGCCTGGGGAAAGGAAACCATAAACACAGTATATTAGACAAAATGAGATGACAGAGAAATATGTTGCAGATGAAGAGGCAAGGTAAAAACCCACAAGACCAAATAAATGAAGAGGAAATAGGCAATCTACCAGAAAAAGAATTAAGAGTAATGGTAGTAAAGATGATCCAAGATCTCAGAAATAGAATGTAGGCACACATTGAGAGGATACAAGAAATATTTAACAAGGACCTAGGAAAACTAAAGAACAAATGAACACCGATGAACAGTATAGTAACTGAAATGAAAAATACACTGGAGGGAATCAAAAGGAGAATAAATGAGGCAGAAGAATGGATAATGAGCTGGAGGATAGAATGGTGGAAATAACTGTTGAAGAACAGAATAAAGATAAAAGAATGTGTGGGAGAGGGAGAGGGTGGGATGATTTGGGAGAATGGCATTGAAACATGTATAATATCATATATGAAACGAGTCGCCAGTCCAGGTTCGATGCATGATACTGGATGCTTGGGGCTGGTGCACTGGGACGACCCAGAGGGATGGTACGGGGAGGGAGGAGGGTTCAGGATGGGGAACACGTGTATACCTGTGGTGGATGCATGTTGATATATGGCAAAACCAATACAATATTGTAAAGTTAAAAAATAAAATAAAATAAAATTAAAAAAAAAGATAAAAGAATGAAAAGAAAGGAGCACAGTCTCAGAGACCTCTGGGACAACATTATATGCACCTCGGTCCATAAGGCAAAAGCTGACAGCCATAAAAGGAGAAATAAACAGTAACACAATAATACTGGAGGACTTTAACACCCCACTTACACCAATAGATAGATCATCCAGACAGAAAATTAATAAGGAAACACAAGCCTTAAATGACACATTAGACCAGATAGACTTAATTGATTTTTATAGAGCATTCCATTTGAAACCAGCAGAATACATTTTCATCTCAAGTGTACATGGAACATTCTCTAGGATAGATTACATCTTGGGTCACAAATCAAGCCTCAGCAAATTTAAGAAAATTGAAATTGTATCAAACATCTTTTTCAACCACAACGTTTTGAGGTTAGATATCAATTACAGGAAAAAAAAACTGTAAAAAAAAAACACAAACTCATGGAGGCTAAACATTATGCTACTAAATAAGCAAGAGATACTGAAGAAATCATAGAAGAAATAAAAAATACCTAGAAACAAAGGACAGTGAAAACACGACCCAAAACCTATTGTTGTACAATTGTTCAGTCATGTCCCACTCTGTGACCCTATGGTCTGCAGGACGCCAGGCCTCCCTCTCCTTCACTGTCTCCCAAAGCTTGCTCAAACTCATGTCCATCGGAGTCGATGATGCCATCCAATCATCTTATCCTCTGTCACCCCCTTCTCCTCCTGACCTCAATCTTTCCCAACATTAGGATCTTTTCCAGTGCATCAGTTCTTCACATCAGGTGGCCAAAGTCTTAGAGGTTCAGCTTGAGCATCAGTCCTTCCAATGAATTTTCAGGGTTGATTTCCTTTAGGATTGACTGGTTTGATCTCCTTTCTGTCTAAGGGACTCTCAAGGGTCTTCTCCAACACCACAGTTTAAAAGCATCAGTTCTGCAGCACTCAACCTTCTTTATGGTCCAACTTTCACATCCATACATCACTACTGGAAAACCCATAGCTTTGACTATATGGACCTTTGTCAGCAACGTGATGTCCCTGCTTGTCCCTATAATGTTATCTAGGTTCATCATAGCTTTTCTTCCAAAGAGCAAGTGTCTTTTAATTTCATGGCTGCAGTCACCGTCTACAGTGATTTTGAAGCTCTAGAAAATAATGTCTGTCACTTTTTCCATTTTTTCCCCTTCTGTTTGCATGAAGTGATGAGACTGGATGCCATGATCTTTGTTTTTTGAATGTAGAGCCAGCCTTTTTACTCTCCTCTTTCACCTTCATCAAGAGACTCTTTAGTTCCTCTTCACTTTCTGCCATTAGGGTGATGTCATCTGCATATCTGAGGTTGTTGATATTTCTCCTGGCAATCTTGATTCCAGTGTGTGCTTCATCCAGCCATCATTTCACATGTTATAGTCTGCAAAGAAGTTAAATAAGCAAGGTGACCATATACAGCCTTGATGTACTCCTTTCCCAATTTTGAACCAGTCCATTGTTCCATGTTTGGTTCTGTTTCTTCTTAACCTACATGCAGGTTTCTCAGGACACAGGTAAGGGAGTCTGGTATTCTCATCTCTTTAATAATTTTCCACAGTTTGTTATGATCCATACAGTCAAAGGCTTTAGCATAGTCAATGAAGCAGAAATAGGTGTTTTTCTGCAATTCCCTTGCTTTCTCTATGATCCAACGAATGTTAGTGATTTGATTTCTGGTTCATTTGCATATATGTCTGATAATTCAAAATCTGAAGTATGTGAGGTTTGCTTTCTGTTCTCATTGTTTCTTTTTTACAATTCCTAGACTCTGTGTTCTTGGTTTTCTTTGTATGTATACTTATCAGTTCCTCTGAAAGATATTATTTGTGGTCATTTCACAAAACCAAATAGAAAGATATTATTTTCCAGAGATATTTGTGTTTGTTTTTGTAATTCTATTTTTTTTCCTCTAACTTTTCATTGGGCTATTGTTTTTATTTTATTTTCTTGAGATACTTTTCATTCTGTTTTGCTTAATTAAAGGTGTTGAAGAATATTGGTTTATGAATTTATCTATCTGTTCAGCTCTGGGCACATCCCTCTCAAGATAAAGTTTTATTCTATAATTTTACCTGTTTATTTTCCTTGAGATGGTGTTTGAAAAGAAGTAGTATTATGTGTTATGTAGAGAATAAATGTCAGTTTATGTTTATCAGTTGTATTAATTATGGTGTTTGAATTTGTTTTCATCTTTTTCAGCTTAATCTGTTGCAAACTGGTGTGTTAATTTACCTCAACAAGCCAATATCTTTTTTTAAATATATTTTATTTTATTTTTTAACTTTACAATATTTCTTGTTTTATGTATTCTGTAGTAGTGTTATTGAAAGTAGAAAGTATTAGGAATTGTTGCTTCTAGTAAGGATGGGAAAGAATACCATCTATATGCTTCAAAGAACAGTACAATACAAAATATGTCACCATATACATTTTTGGCTAATTCAGCCTTTAGGTTTCTAAGTTGTAGTATTGATGTGACATTGGCTTGTCTTTCCCAACAGCTTTTGGGTCTGTGTATTCTATTTTAAAGGATGGAACATGTGTTGTGTAATTTATCTTAATTCATTCTTAAAAGCAATATATATAATTAAATTTCCTTTAGACATTGAATTTTGTCTCTTTTCCATTAATTTTGACAATTATACTCCCCTTCCCTCACTGTTTTTTGTTGCTATCTACCTCTTTTAATGAGAAATTGAGAAGAGGTATTTTGAACCGTGTTATTAGTCCAGAGCCAGGGAACCCCAAATTTTAGAGGTATCCATTTAGAAGCCCCGGAGAAGGCAATGGCACCCCACTCTTGCCATTTTCTAGTACTCTTGCCTGGAAAATACCATGGACAGAGGAGCCTGGAAGGCTGAAGTCCATGGGGTCACTGAGGGTTGGACATGACTGAGCAACTTCACTTTCACTTTTCACTTTCATGCATTGGAGAAGGAAATGGCAACCCACTCCAGTGTTCTTGCCTGGAGAATCCCAGGGATGGGGGAGCCTGGTGGGCTGCCGTCTATAGGGTTGCGCAGAGTCAGACACGACTGAAGTGACTTAGCATATAGAAGCCTGCAAAGGAGATGGATTAGAAATGGACACAGGTCTATAATAACTAGGATGGTAACATGGAATCCAAAGAATTTTAGAGGAGGAAGTTGTGGTCATTGCTATCAAAAAGAAAAAAAAAAAGGAGACAAGGAAAAAAAAGAGAAAGAAAAGTTCAATCTAATGTATGCTAAGTATGGGTTATATTTTTAATACCACCATTACTGATGATCACTGACGTAGTAGTACATAGTTTCAGTGAAATGATCAGGGAAGAAGGTAGAATGTATTGTAGTTGATAAAAGAATGAATAGAAGGTGAGTTATGTGGGGTTAACAAATTACTTGAGCAATAAGCTTGATTGATGAAGAAAGGAAAGAAGGTAACTAGAAAGGAGCATATGAATAGAATCTTTTTTTTCAGATGGCAGAAGCTTGATTATGTTTATAGTCTAAGAGAAAGGAGTCATTAGAGAGGGGAAATCTAATATAGTCAAGTATGAGTAGGAAAACTGATGGAGGGGAAAGGAGCTGATGAGACCGGGAGCTTATATTACTGGATTATCCTTAAGGTGAACAGGTTAACCTTGTTTTATGAAATAAATAGAAGAGAAAGTAAGGGTAAATATAAAAGTGAATATATTAAAAACATTTATTTGGTTGCATCAAGTCTTAGTTATGGCACACAGAATCTTCATTGTGTCATGAAGGATCTTTTGTTACAGTGCAGGGACTTTCTAGTTGTGGTGCTCAGGCTTAGTTGCTTTGCAGCTTGTGGGATCTTAGTTTCCCAATGAGGGATCAAACTCATGTCCCTTGTATTGCAAGGTGAATTCTTAACCATTGGACCCCCAGAGATATTTCTTAAAGTAAATATTTTTGTAGGTTGGGTCAGGGTTAATGTTTCAAGTTAGGTTCCACAGAAGCAGACTCAGATTAGGATTCATATGAAAGTGGCTTATTAGGAAGTAGTCTCAGGAAAAACCAATGCAGAAGTGGAGAGTGGGGCAAGGAAGGTAAGGAGGCCAAGCAAGGATAATATGTCAAGCAAAGTATAATGGAGACAGTGTGGCTCACACCTCAGCGTTGTCCCCACCAGGGAGCTGCAGTATTTGTACCTCTGTACCTGTTAATCCTGGTTAAGGGCTACCCAGGTGTGGGGACTCAAATTCTCAGACACTTCTGATTCTCTGTTAGCACAGACAAAAGTGGGTTTCAGCAGCCCGGAGACAGCCATCAGACAAAGGAATGAAGATTCTGATGTTTGGAGAGAAGGCACAGCTGAGTCAATATAGAAGAAACCGATTAAGGAATACAAGGGTATATGAGTGGAAGCACTGTTAGAATGTGCTATGGATATTTTGTCTCTCCTGAGCATCTTGACTTTTTATTAAGAACCATTGTAAATTTCCTTGAATAGGCAAATTGAGATGAATGACAAAAGTTTAGAACAAATAGTTGAGAGAAATAGTGGAGAGTGCTCTTGCTGTTGTTCAGTCGCTAAGTCATAGGCACTCTTTGCGACCTCAGTGGAGAGTGTTGATTTATGACAAATCAAAAAATAGAATGGTTCTGGCATTGTTGTGGGGCTGTTTTGCATGACTGGAATTTTCTTCAGCAGCATTCTTTAGCCTAGGATAAAACAGATTTTTTGCTTGATTGATCCAAGAAAGTATTTCTGGGCAAATATTGTGGAAGGTCATGTATGCAAGGTTCTGGTGAAAGAGTAATTCAAGTGATTTACTCTTGGGTTCAGCCTTGAAATGAAAGGAAGTAGCACTTAAGCAAGTCCAAGGAAATAGGAGACAATAGAAGGATCAACTGAAAGAAACACTAATTTCAAAGAGCAAGTGGAATAGAAGTAATAGTTTAAAAACTAGAATAACAAAAACAGAAATTAAAGATACTGTGGTTTAAGCTTTTTCGTGCAATTATGGAGCAGTTACATAAAAGATACAGAAAATGTGGCTATGATATAGATTGCTAAAGTGGAATACATAGATATATTATCAACACCAACAATGAAATACTGAAGATGATGGAAGGACATAAAAAGTGTGAGTTGAGCACTGGTTTTGAGTGAATGTGAAGAGGCCTTAAGGAGGTCAATGTAAGAATAATGAGGGCAGAGAGTGATACAGATAAATGGTGAAAATCTCAAACGAAGAGTGTATGCACACAGGAGAGGAGTAGTTTCAAAGTGGCATTAAAGAGATGAGATAATTCTGATCCTGTCTCTCAGTTGCATAATGTGTGGGAATATGCACATGCTACACTTCAGAGGAAAGTTAATGAAGTAGTGTCTTTGACGTAAACCCAATTTATTTCAGGCAGAGAGAAGGAGACTTTTCTGTTAAGAGGCTGAGGACACAGGAACATTTGTTTCCCATAAAATGAAGGGTTGAAAGGCATGAGGGAAAGGTTTTAGAAGGGAATGTTAGTCTTGAGAATATATCTCTGAGAGCGAAAGGATCCCTGAGTAGTGTGGGCATGAACACCAGAAAGCATTCACTCTTTTTTTTTTCCAACAAATATTTTACTGAGTAGCTACCATATGCCAGGTACTGTTCTATGGCTCAGAAATAAAGTCCCCATTCTAATGAAACTTACATCTAGTGGGAGAAACAGAAAGTAAACAAGTAAATATTGTATATAATGTAATTTTAGGTAGTGCTATATAAGAAAAATGCTACTTAGGGGATAGAAAGAGATGAGGAAGGAGTATGCAGTTTTACATAAGAGTGATCAGGGAAAGTTTCTCTGAAGCAATGACACAGAACTAGAATCCTAAGGAAAGTAAAAGGGTGAACCAAAATGGTATTTGGAAGAAGAGCATTTATGACAGAGAGAAGAGCAAAGCCCTCTCAGGCAGGAGCATGCGGTATGTTTTCAGGGAACAGTAGGAAGATCAGTTTAACCTGATATGAGTGCTGGAGAGGGAAAGTAGAAAGAGGTGAGATTCAGGAGTAGCCAGTGGTCAAATCAAGTAGATACTTATAGGTCATGACAAGTACTTTGGATTCAATGAAAATCCACTGGAAAAACTTGAGAATGGAGTGATATAATATAACTTAAACTTTTTGAAAACTCACTCTAACTGTTGTGCGGATAATGGAGTGTAGAGTACGGGAGAGGAAGGAGAGAAAGTTAGGCGGCCATTCATTGCCATCATGGTGATGCGAGATGATGGTTTAGATAAACTTGTGGGCATTGGAGGTACTGAGAAGTGGTTAGAGTCTGAATCTGTTTTGAAATCAATAGGTTAAGCGGATAGTTTGTATGGAAGAGATAAATCAAGGTGTAGATATGGACTGGGTTTGGGTGGATTTGATATGAGTTATGTGAGGAAGAAGAATTCTTGGTTTAGTGTTTTCACTTCATTGATTCCCTTTTAGTCTGTTTTGTTCACTACTGTAGTCCCAGCACCTAGAACAATGCCTGGTAAGTAGATGAGGCTTCATAAATTCTGAATGAATGAATGAATAATAAGAGTGGTTTAGTTGGAGTGATAGGTGAAAGTACTTGATTGGTATAAGGGGAATAAAAAAATGAGAATTGAAGAGGTTGAGATAGTGATATCAAAAATTGTTGAAATGAGTTACATAAATGGAAGCAGAGAAATTAGGAAAGAGTTGGAGGCATATGTCAGGACAAGTGAGGGCTTTCTTTTTTTTTTATCATGGACGATAGTTACATCATTTTATATGCTGCAGGGAATGAGCCAGAAGATAGGGAAAAGCTAACAAGTGTGGGAGAGAGAAGAAAATCACTGAAGTAAAATCCTTGAGCAGGAGAAAGGGAATAGGATCCATGGCACATGCAGAAGGAATAGCATTAGATAAGACTAGACACCTCTGGTAACAAGGAAAGGATAGAGTATATGGCAGAGATTTGGGTAGCTTTAATAATTGATATTATGAAGATAAAATCTTCTGATTGTTTCATTTTTACTGGAAAATATGAAGCAAAGCCATCTGTTGAGAATCTGGGAAGAGTTACTGGAGAATTAAGGAGAGAAGAGAAAGTAAAAAATGGTTGTTTCAGAGAGTGGGAGAATGAATTGGTTTGGCAAATGTAAAAGGATCACGGAACATTTGAAGTATGTTGAGAAAATTTAAAGACAGACCAGTCAGGCATAATTATGGATTTTTCTCCAGCTATATTTATCTGCTCAGTTGCAAAGAGATGAATTTAACCAGGGCTTATGTTTTTTTCAGGCAGTCACAACAGAGTTAGAGAGAGGCAAGTGCATGGAGAGTTCATTGCAGACAATGATTATAATGATTTTAATTATGGTGTGTGTGTGTGTGTGTGTGTGTGTGTGTGTGTGTGCTTACTTCTGTCTGACTGTTTGTGATCCCATAGACTATAGGCTGCCAGGCTTCTCCGTCCATGGGATTTTCCAGGCAAGAATGCTGGAGTGGGTTGCCATTTCCTCCTCCTGGGGATCTTCTCGACCCAGTGATTGAACACATGTCTCCTGAGCCTTCAGCATTGGCAGGCGGATTCTTTACCACTGAGCCACCATGTAATTCAAGGAGAGTAAGAAAGAAAGTAAGGGCACCAAGGTGATGATGGGCAATTTAAAGGTGGCAAGATTAAGTGATCAGAGATAGGAGGATAGAAGAGTTGACAGTATGAAAGTACTACATGAAAAATGTTGGAAACATATGATCAGATAGTTATTTGAAATCATAGATTTGTAATGAGAGGGTTTACATATGACCATGGGAATGAGTGGCTGGAGTAGGGTGGAGCTGAGACTCATTGGAGGGCAAGAGATCAAGGAATCTATTTGTAGGTTCCAGTGACCAAGGATTACTCTGTCAAATATAATGCTAAATTGTGTACATGAATTATGCCATTTAATTCTCATAAAACTCCCATATGCCAGTATTATCATTCAGTTCAGTTTAGTCACATCTGACTCTTTGCAACCCCATGGACTGCAGCATGCCAGGCTTCCCTGTGCATCACCAACTCCCAGAGTTGCTCAAACTCATGTCCATTGAGTCAGTGATGCCATCCAACCAGCTCATCCTGTGTTGTCCCCTTCTTCTCCTGCCTTCAGTCTTTCCCAGCATCAAGGTCTTTTCAAATGAGTCAGTTCTTCACATCAGGTGGATAAAGCATTGGAGTTTCAGCTTTAGCATCATTCCTTCCAATGAATATTCAGGACTGATTTCCTTTAGGATGGATTGGTTTGATCTCCTTACAGTCCAAGGGACTCTCAAGAGTCTTCTGCAACACAATAGTTCAAAAGCATCAATTCTTTGGTGCTCAGATTTCTTTATAGTCCAACTCTCACATCCATACATGACTACTGGCAAAACCACATCTTTTATTAGATGGACATTTGTTGGCAGAGTAATGAATCTGCTTTTTAATATGCTGTCTAGGTTAGAGATAGCTTTCCTTCCAAGGAGCAAGCATCTTTTAATTTCATGGCTGCAGTCACCATCTGAAGTGATTTTGAAGCCCCCCAAAATAAAGTCTCTGACTCTTTCCATTCTTTCCCCATCTATTTGCCATGAAGTGATGGGACTGGATGCTGAATGTTGAATTTTAAGTCTACTTTTTCACTCTTCTCTTTCACTTTCATCAAGAGGCCCCTTAGTTCTTTTTCTCTTTCTGCCATAAGGGTGGTGTCATCTGTGTATCTGAGGTTATTTATATTTCTCCTGGCAATCTTAATTCCAGCTTGTGCTTCATCCAGCCTGCAATTTTGCATGATGTACTCTGCATATAAGTTAAATAAGCAGTATGACAGTATACAGCCTTGACATACTCCTTTCCCGATTTGGAACCAGTCCATTGTTCCATGTCCACTTCTAACTGTTGCTTCTTGACCTGCATACAGGTTTCTCAGGAGGCAGATAAGGTGGTCTGGTACTCCCATCTCTTTAAGAATTTTCCAGAGTCTGTTGTGATCCACATAGTCAAAGGCTTTAGCATAGTCAATGAAGCAGAAGTAGATGTTTTTCTGGAACTCTTGCTTTTTCGATGATCGAACAGATGTTGGCAATTTGATCTCTGGTTCCTTTGCCTTTTCTAAGTCCAGCTTGAACATCTGGAAGTTCTTGGTTCACATACTGTTGAAATCTTGATTGGAGATTTTTGAGCACTACTTTGCTAGCGTGTGAGATGAGTGTAATTGTGCGGTAGTTTGAACAGTTTTTGGTTTGGTATTGCCTTTCTTTGGGATTGGAATGAAAACTGACCTTTTCCAGTCATGTGGCCACTGCTGAGTTTTTCAAATTTGCTGGCATATTGAGTGCAGCACTTTTACAGCATCAACTTTTAGGATTTGAAATAGCTCAACTGGAATTCCAACACCTCCACTAGCTTTGCTTATTGTGATGCTTCCTAAGGCCCACTTGACTTCATAATCCAGGATGTCTGGCTCTAGGTAAGTGATCACACCATCTTGTTATCTGGGTCATCAAGATCTTTTTTGTGTAGTTCTTCTGTGTATTATTGCCACCTCCTCTACTTCAGTTATGTCCATACCATTTCTGTCCTTTATTGTGCCCATCTTTGCATGAAAATTATCATTTTTAACATTTTATAGATGAGAAATAATGTCAGATTTCTATGTGGTATGTCCAGGATTGGAACTAGGATGTTTCCTACTCCAGAACCTTTAATCCTGACAGTGTCTTGAGACAGAGTAGAGTTAGATGGCACCAAATGAAACTCCAGTGACAAATTGAGGGAAGAAAATGACAGACTTGGCTTTGTAGTATGTGGGTAGCAGCACTTGGGATACCTCTGTTCAGGTAAAGTTCTGGCAGATAGTGCCTGATAGCATCCAAGCAGAGGAGTTGGTAGGCAGACTGTTAGTATCTAATAGATTCCAAGGACTGAGGTAAAGGAATTTGGGGAATTCTAATAGAAGAATGTATTGTATCAGTGTCTTGTACATACTAGGTGCTCAAATGTTTGTGATTAAATGAATTTATATTTGGACAGGATATAGCAGCAGAGTCACCCTGGTAGCAGGTTTTTAGCCAGGCATTTTATGTATGTTCTATGATTTAATTTTTAGAATTCTGATAGGATGAATATTATTATTACCAGTTTATGTTAAATAAGGAGGTCTTTAAAGCCTAACACGAGTGGTATTTGGTAGTTCCAAGTCATCTCTTAATTTAGTGGGTTCCAAAGCCCAACTTATACCCTATCCTTTATACTCTCTTACATGATATGACTTTTTCAAAATAGCATTCATTAACTATTTATTAAGTATGCATTATTTCCAGGCAGTTTTCTATGCATTGAACATGTATCTATAAATAAACCAAGCAAAATTCCTTGTTGCCATTGAGCTCATATTCTACTGGGGAAACAGCTGATAACAAAAAATATAAAATACATGCTAGAAGTGAACAATGCAAATAAATAAAAGAAAATAATAGAATGGGAAAGACTAGAGATCTCATCAAGAAAATTAGAGATACCAAGGAAGTATTTCATGCAAATATTTGCACAATTAAGGGCAGAAAAAATATGGACCTAACATAAGCAGAAAATATTAAGAAGAGGAGGCAACAATGTACAGAAGAAATATACAAAAAAGATCTTGGTGACCTTGATGGTCATAGATAACCATGATGGTGTGATCACTTCATGCAAAGAGAAGGGGAAACAATGGAAACAGTGACAGACTTTATTTTCTTGGGCTCCAAAATCACTGCAGATGGTTACTGCAGCCATTAAATTAAAAAACACTTTCTGTTTGGAAGAAAAGCTATGACATCCCTAGATCGTGTCTTAAAAAGCAGAGATACAACTTTACCTTCATAGGTCCATCTAGTCAAAGCTGTGGTTTTTCCAGTAGTCATGTATGGATGTGAGAGTTGGGTCATAAAGAAGGCTGAGTGTTGAAGAATTGATGCTTTTGAACTCTGGTGCTGCAGAAGACTCTTGAGAGTCCCTTGGACTGCACAGAGATCAAACTAGTAAATCCTAAATGTAATTAACCCTGAATATTCATTGAAACTACTGATGATGAATCTGAAGCTCCAGTATTTGACCATCTGATGTGAAGAACCAACTCATTGGAAAAGACCCTGATGCTTGGAAAGACAGAAGGCAGGAAGAAGAGGGGATGACAAAGGATGAGGTGATTGGATGGCATCACCGACTCATGGATATAAGTTTGAGCAAACTCCAGGTGATAGTGACGGACAGGGAAGCCTGGTGTGCTGCAGTCCATGGGGTTGCAAAGCGTTGGACATGACTGAGTGACTGAATAACAGCAGCAACAACAGTGCAAGAAGTGCAAAGGAGAAAAATTAAAGCTGGAAACTGCATAAGGAATATCTGGGGTGTATTCAGTTCAGTTCAGTTGCTCAGTTGTGTCCGACTCTCTGTGACCCCATGAATCACAGCACACCAGGCCTCCCTGTCCATCACCAACTCCCGGAGTTCACTGAGACTCACGTCCATCGAGTCAGTGATGCCATCTAGCCATCTCGTCCTCTGTCGTCCCCTTCTCCTCCTGCCCCCAATCCATCCTAGCATCAGAGTCTTTTCCAATGAGTCAACTCTTCGCATGAGGTGGCCAAAGTATTGGAGTTTCAGCTTTAGCATCATTCCTTCCAAAGAAATCCCAGGGCTGATCTCCTTCAGAACGGACTGGTTGGATCTCCTTGCAGTCCAAGGGACTCTCAAGAGTCTTCTCCAACACCACAGTTCAAAAGCATCAATTCTTCGGCACTCAACTTTCTTCACAGTCCAACTCTCACATCTGTACATGACCACAGGAAAAACCATAGCCTTGACTAGATGAACCTTTGTTGGCAAAGTAATGTCTCTGCTTTTGAATATGCTATCTAGGTTGGTCATAACTTTCCTTCCAAGGAGTAAGCGTCTTTTAATTTCATGGCTGCAGTCACCATCTGCAGTGATTTTGGAGCCCCCCAAAATAAAGTCTGACACTATTTCCACTGTTTCCCCATCTATTTCCCATGAAGTGATGGGACTGGATGCCATGATGTTAGTTTTCTGAATGTTGAGCTTTAAGCCAACTTTTTCACTCTCCACTTTCACTTTATTCAAGAGGCTTTTTAGTTAGAGTGCCTGATGAACTATGGAATGAGGTTCGTGACATTGTACAGGAGACAGGGATTAAGACCATCCCCATGGAAAAGAAATGCAAAAAAGCAAAATGGCTGTCTGGGGAGGCCTTACAAATAGCTGTGAAAAGAAGAGAAGCAAAAAGCAAAGGAGAAATGGAAAGATATAAGCATCTGAATGCAGAGTTCCAAAGAATAGCAAGAAGAGATAAGAAAGCCTTCCTCAGCGATCAATACAAAGAAATAGAGGAAAACAACAGAATGGGAAAGACTAGAGATCTCAAGAAAATTAGAGATACCAAGGGAACATTTCATGCAAAGATGGGCTCAATAAAGGACAGAAATGGCATGGACCTAACAGAAGCAGAACATATTAAGAAGAGGTGGCAAGAATACACAGAAGAACTGTACAAAAAAGATCTTCACGACCCAGATAATCACAATGGTGTGATCACTGACCTAGAGCCAGACATCCTGGAATGTGAAGTCAAGTGGGCCTTAGAAAGCATCACTGGGGTGTGTAGAAGGATTTAATTTTTATTTTATTTTATTTTATTTTTAAACCTGAAACACTGTATTAGTTTTGCCAAACATCAAAACGAATCTGCCACAGGTATACATGTGCTTAGGGAGGGCCTCAGTGAGAGACATGATGTTTGAATAAATATCTGAAGTGAGGAAATGAACAAACTATCTGGAAACTGGATGGAAGAATACTCCAGGTACAGGCAATATCATCTTCAAAGGCTCTAGAACTGAAGTATGCCAGGCATATCCAATGAGCCGCATGGAGGCCATGTGGCTGAAATGGAGTGTGTAAGATAGGAGGGTAGCAGAGATTAGCTAGTTACTTGGGGATAAGATCGTGTAGGTTCTTTTAGCTCATAATAAGGATTTTGAAATGGGAATCAATTGGAGGATTTTGAACAGATGAGAGGCATGATCTGACTTAACACTTTATCATTTCACTGTCTGCTATTTAAAGAACAGACCACAGGGGACCAAGAGCAGAGGCAGCAAGACCAGTTAAGAAGCTTTTACAATGATCTCAGCAAGAGATGATGAGCCAGAGTCATAGCAGCAGAGGTGATGACCAGTGATTTTGTTCTGAATATGTTCCCTTTTGAGTGGAATGCCCATGAGACTTGTTTATGGATTGAGTGTGGGTGTGAGAGCAAAAGTGGAATCAAGAATAACATCAGAGTGTTAACTCTGAACAACTGGAAAGTGGAGTTACCATTATATGTGATGAAAAAGATGACAGGTGATCCAGGTCTGTGTGTGTGTGTGTGTGTGTGTGTGTGTGTGTGTGTGTGTGTAAGTAGATATCTGAACCTCAGATATGAACGTGTTAGGTTTAAGATGCTTCTCGGACATCAAAGTGCAGATATGGGTTACAGGAGAGTTGTAGGATGGAGATATTAATTTGTAAGTTATGAGCTAATGGAGATTTCCTCTTGTTAGTTCCTTGTAACTTCCTTTATCTCTGGAGAAGAGTAAATTGGTTGAATAACCATTTGCTAAATTTTGGCTGTGCAGTGCCATGTTATGGTGGCTTGGGCATGTGTCTTAATTCTGTGTTCCTGTACCATGGATAATACATTCTATCACCAAGATTATCTGAGCCTGTACAAGGGCTGTTGCTTTTTGTATTATAGCCAATCTGCACCTACCAAAGGGATCTGCCGTTGTGGCCATGGTTATCTGAATACACCCAATGGTTTTAAGTTCATATGTCATTGGTGTTTAATTTGCTGTACTTATATGAGCATACACCATGGTTGTCTAGTTTTGCAATGTGGACTGGCTTCTTTATACTAATTTTAAACAACTATTATTATGTTTTACATTCTACTCAACACTGGAGAAGGAAATGGCGACCCACTCAAGTATTCTTGCTGGGAAAATCCCATGGGCTTGCAAAGAGTTAGACATGACTGAAGCAACTGAGCATGAGCTTGCAACATACTTGTTTGAATATTCATGTCACTATATGATGTTCTTTTTCTATAATTTTCAGTGTATTTACCATGAATATGTGAATTATATTTGTTTGTTAACATGTTATAAATAATAATTTATTCACTGTGGTCATCATTACTTGAAAGATATCTATTCTTCATTGTGACCTCTTGCATCTATATCTTAACCTCTCTTACCCAGTGAAAAAAAGTACAGCATGTCTACCTACTCTTGGACCATGGCTTCTGTTCCTACCTCGTGGCAGTCTAGCATGACCATCTCCTCCTAAACCATGTCACTTAATTCCTGTATCATGGTTGCCATGATGCACACATTGTGTGTGCACATATCACAGTTAAGGACTAATATACCAAATGCTTCTTCACATTCATCATGGTTGTTTAAGTATATACCATAGGTGTCTCTAGCTTCATAGATGTTTTATTATGTTTGAAGGGTCTTTCTTTAAGTGTCATGGTTTTCAGTTTATGCACTGTGGTCACTTGAAAATTCAGCAAGGTTGGCAGAAGAATTTTAAACATCTGGCCTTCTGCTGTCCTTATCTGCACTTGTTTGATGATCATCTGAGGTTGATCATTTACATGGATTTACATCATTTACATGTACATGATCATGTACATGGATTTATGTTAATGGCTAATGTGCCATATTTCTCTGTACACGTATCAGAGTTGGGTCCTGTTTTACAGATATGTGCTATCTTGCTAAAGCTACCTGTTCCATGTTGTTTTTAATTAAAAAATTAATTCTGGTTAAAAACACATAAACAATCAACTATTTTAATGGTACAGTTTAAGTTACTAAGTATGTTCACATTTTTGTACAGTACTCTAGTGGCATTCTTTTGATCACATGCAATGTCTTAATGAAATATGTACCAAGGATGTCTTCTCTTGGTCAGTGTTTACTAGGCTTATTATGGTTTTCTGACATATACCCTGGCCAAATGATTTTATATCATAAATGTTCACATGAATTACAATAATTTGTTTGCTAACAAGTGTCATGGTAGTTGGAGGGCACACATTATGTCCAACTTCTTTTATATGTTATGAATGTCTTCTCATGCATAATGGTTATTTAAACATGTATTAATATCTTAGTCATGAGTTCATATAACATTTTTGTCTTCTTATGCATCATAGTTTTCTCCTTCCAAATCATGGGCATTTGCTTCTGTGTCATTGGCATCTATGCTTAGTGTGAAGGTTTGCGGCTTGTTTACCATGATCATTTGATCACAAACCATAGTTATATACTAGAATAGCATAGATGAGCACACACTACTGGTATCTTTGCTCATGCAGCATGGCCACCTTCTCCTAAATCCAGGATTGTTACTCAGATACTCATGTTTTTTGAGTATGCATCATAGTTCTGTCCTGTATTCCATGGATGATTTCTACAATTTGGACTTCATATCCTGTACCAACTCTCTTTTTTCCTGTAGAGTATTTATCAATCATGATTATCTGAGCATTAATCTTTCTCATGTGATTTTCAAACTTTGGGTCCTATGAAAGTTTGAACATATGTCAAAGTTATTGCCCATACTACAGGTGTTACTCTTGCCTTACAGTTGTCTCTTTATGCACCGTATTTTCTTCCTCATATGCTATGATTTTCTTAACTGTACTGTTTTTATTGATTTTTGTAAAATAGCCATCAACTCTTATACAGCTCATGAATCATGATCATCACAGCACTTATTAGGTTGAGCATTAGAAATTGATGTTTTATGAAAGAAAAATTGTCAAATATTGGCACATTTATATGATGCAACTTAATACTCTGACTATTTCTATCTATGCTGTGGACATTTTCCCATGTCAGAAATCTGTCTTCTTGCATATCATAGTATTCTATGCCTGTACCAGATTTAAGAAGACAATCTAAAGCAGAACCTGAGTGACTGAGTGAAAGTTGCTCAGTCATGTCTCACTCTTTGTGATCCCATGGACTGTAGCCTGCAAGGCTCCTCTGCCCATGGAATTCTCCAGGCCAGAATACTGGAGTGGGTACCTGATCCCTTCTCCAGGGGATCTTCCCAACCTAGGGATCGAACTCAGGTCTCCCGCATTGCAGGCAGATTCTTTACCAGCTGAGCCACCAGGGAAGCCCCAATATAGAACCTAGTGGCTGCTTTGGGACAAGGAGGGTGAGGATCAATTTAGAAAGACTTTTTTCCTTCATCTTCTCATCAATCAGAATAGTTCTTCAGCATGTATCTGTTTTACATATTAGTCTCTTGTATAAGCTTTCCTTGGGAAAAATGTTCCATATCCTTCTATGCCTTCTGAAAATTAAACCACCTCTATGACTGAAAAAGAGTATGGTGCTGGGTCAGAATTAGGTCTTCTTCAGGTGGTCAATGTCACAGATTCTAAGGGGCCATAAGGATACAAGCAAGTGGCTCTTTACACTGTTTTCTTAACCCCATGTCCTGGGTAAACCTCCACCGAGCCAGGGTTCGTAAAACAGCCTTGCATATAGACAACTCTAAATCACATAATCAGTATAATCTGCTGACCATGGAGGGACCTCTGTACCAGGAGACTAGGCTTGGATTTCTTCTTTATGTTGTGGCCCTATTTTGGGCTGGCTTTGCCCTCAAATATTTCTTTATGGGAAAACATTGTGTCTCATCATTCAGCAGTTTCTCAATCTGATTCAGAGGAAACAGTCCCTCTACTCCAGGCCTTTTTATATTTTGAAAAACCATCTAACCATATCAAGATGAGAATCAATCCCAAAAATTCTATAAAGAGATTCCTAATATCCTAAGATTTTCTACAATATTGCATAATTACTCATGAAAAGACATTTGTGATAGTAAGAAATCAAACAGGATTGGGGGGAAATAAAGTGAAGATGAGAGATTATTTTAGGATCTTGGATTATAAGAGGTAACTGAGGCTGAGAGAAGTTCTGTGACTCACGTAGTCAGAGGAAGACAGGGAAAAAGATGAAATTGTAATCTAAGACTTCTGGTTACTGATTTAGAGTCTTCACACTATGCCTTCTATTGGATGGGCTCTGGTATAATCAAAAGAAGGGTATGCCAGAAGTGAATTTTGGTGGCATTGGAGAAGGAGAACTGTCACAGTAAGCATTTAGTAACTGTATATTATGAAAATTAAATGGTTCTGAGTTGAAATAAAATCTTCTTTTTTCATCTCTTCTTTCTCCTTCCCTTTGTCTTCTCTTCCTTTCCTCTTCCTCTGAATATGGAACTCACAGGTCTCTCCAAGTTGGTGCCCAAGAAGATGATAATCACACAAATGAGTCAGTTCTACATGGCTGGCCTTGGGCTTCTCTTCCTGATTAATATTCTCCCTGGAACAACTGGCCAAGTGGAATCAAGACGACAAGAACCTGGGGACTTTGTGAAGCAGGATATTGGCGGGTAAGTACCTAAACTCCTAGAACAAAAGAAGACTGTGATAAATTATTGACTTGGGTCAAAGTATTATTTTTTTAATTGAAGTATGGTTGAGTTACAATATTGTGTTAGGTATAGAGCAAAGTGATTCAGTTATATGAATATTCTTTTTTCAGATTATTTTCTATTATAGATTGTTACAAGATATTGAATATTGTTCCCTGTGATATACCAATAAATTCTTGTCACTGTGTATCTGTTAATCCCATAGCCTTTTGTGCCTCCCCCATCCCTTTCCCCTTTGGTAAGCTTGAGTTTGTTTTCTGTCTGTGTGAGTTTGTTTCTCTTGTGTATCAGTTCAGTTCAGTCGCGACTGCGTCCGACTCTTTGCAACCACATGAATCGCAGCACGCCAGGCCTCCCTGTCCATCACCAACCCCTGGAGTTCACCCAAACTCATGTCCATCGAGTTGGTGATGCCATCCAGCCATCTCATCCTCTGTTATCCCCTTCTCCTCCTGCCCCAATCCCTCCCAGCATCAGGGTGTTTTCCAATGAGTCAACTCTTCGCATGAGGTGGTCGAAGTATTGGAGTTTCAGCTTTAGCATCAGTCCTTCCAATGAACACCCAGGACTGATCTCCTTTAGGATGGACTGGTTGGATCTCCTTGCAGTCCAAGGGACTCTCAAGAGTCTTCTCCACAGTTCAAAAACCACAGTTTGAACCACAGTTCAAAAGCATCAATTCTTCGGTGCTCAGCTTTCTTCACAGTCCAACTCTCACATCCATATAGAGAGTCATTTTATTTTTCGGATTCCACTTATAAGTGATACATAATATTTGTCTTTCTCTGACTTATTTTACTTAGTATGATATTTTCTAGATCCATTCACATTGCTGCAAGTGACAATATTTTATTCTTTTTATGGCTTAATAATATTCCATTGTATATACATACCACCTCTTTTTAAAATTTAATTCTTTATTGGAGTATAATTGCTTTACAGTGTTGTGTTGGTTTCTGCATACAACAACATGAATCAGTCATAAGTGTATGTATGTGTGTATGTGTATATATATATATCTCCTTACCCTTTTCAATCTCCCTCCCAGTCCCCCCACATCCCACCCCTCTAGGTTATCATAGAGCACTGAACTGAGCTTGCTGTGCTATACAGCAGGTTCCCACTAGCTATCTATTTTATGCATGGTAGTGTATTATATATGTCAATCCCAATCTCCCAATTCATCCCACCCTCCCCTTCACCCCTTTTGTCCACAAGTCCATTCTCTATGTCTGTGTCTCTATTTCTGCTTTTCAAATAGGTTCATCTGTGTCATTTTTCCAGATTCCATATATATGCATTAATATGCAATATTTGTTTTTCACTTTCTGACTTACTGCAGTTTGCATAACAGGCTCTAGGTTCATTCACCTCAGTTTAAGTGACATTCATTGCTTTTATGGCTGAGTAGTATTCAATTATCTTAGTGTACTCTAAGTCTTTCAATCTTCTATCAGCATTTTCAAGGATGATCTCTGGGGCTGAGGGCTATAGAACTAGACTAATATGTCCTTAGAAACTTGGCCCGCAAGGCCCTTTTTACTCTTTATTCCAGTGTGGAAGAAAAAAAAAAGACTAATTCTATCTTATTAACTTCTCATGTATCTGATTTCATTGGGCATGATAGATATTCTAAATAAGATGAAAGTTCTAAATAAATGAAGCTTACCTCGTCAAATGTTAAAGGCTTTTTAATTTTAACTGCGAGTAAAGTTCTCTAAAAGATATATTACAAGTTATCTAATAATACTAAAGAAGGATTTTGAACAGAATAGTCCTTCTTCATGGTGACTTTCTGATCATCATAAAGAGTGTTCATTATGTTTATTCTATATCTGCTTTTTTCTTTTTGTGTCTCCATCCTCAGTGTTAGCTGTCACCTCTCCTGTTTATATTGGTTTGCTTATATCCTGTTGGTGCTTTGAAAGTCAGATAATCGAGCCTTTTGAAAACTATATTAAAGAGAAGGCCAAGATATCCTGCTTGGAAAAGCAGAGACAAGTGCTTATATTTAATACAGAGATAGTAAAAACTTTTTGGGGGACTTTACTTTCTTCCATGTCCAATACAATTCATGCTTTTGAGGAGATAAAACTACTAAAAGTCTGGCTCTGAATATTAGTGTTGGCATTATATTTGTATTTGCTGTAAATATAGAAACCAATAGAACATTAAAATGTATATGCTGGTAGCTCTAATACTCAACAGCTGCTGCTTTTTGTTTGCTTGTTTTCATACCTTATTAATGATGTTTCTGTGTGTTGAATAAAATCCATTTGTTGCATTATTTTATCCACCTTTAGTGGATTATTCAATTAAATCACATGGTTGGCTACCCAAGCAGCTTCAACAAACAACAGTGGTTTATTAACCAATACTTTGTTTAAATCATGTTCTAAATGCAATAGCTCTCTGTAGGCTTAAGCAAGGAAACAGGTTGCACACCTGGAGAATTTGGTTTAGTAACTTATATGCAGAGTACATCATGAGAAACGCTGGGCTGGAGGAAGCACAAGCTGGAATCAAGATTGCCAGGAGAAATATCAATGACCTCAGATATGCGGATGACACCACCCTTATGGCAGAAAGTGAAGAAGAACTAAAGAGCCTCTTGATGAAAGTGAAAGAGGAGAGGGAAAAAGTTGACTTAAAGCTCAACATTCAGAAAACTAAGATCATGGCATCCAGTCCCATCACTTCATGGCAAATAGATAGGGAAACAGTGGAAACAGTGTCAGACTTTATTTTTGGGGGCTCCAAAATCACTGCAGATGGTGACTGCAGCCATGAAATTAAAAGATGCTTACTCCTTGGAAGGAAAGTTATGACCAACCTAGATAGCATATGAAAAAGCAAAGACATTACTTTGCTAACAAAGGTCCGTCTAGTCAAGGCTGTGGTTTTTTCATTGGTCATGTATGGATGTGAAAGTTGGATTATAAAGAAGGCTGAGCACCGAAGAATTGATGCTTTTGAACTGTGGTATTGGAGAAGACTCTTGAGAGTCCCTTGGACTGCAAGGAGATCCAACCAGTCCATCCTAAAGGAGATCAGTCCTGAGTATTCATTGGAGGGACTGATGTTGAAGCTGAAACTGCAATACTTTGGCCACCTGATGCGAAGAGCTGATTCATTGGAAAAGCCCCTGATGCTGGGAAAGATTGAGGGCAGGAGGAGAAGGGGACGACAGAGGATGAGATGGTTGGATGGCATCACTGACTCGATGGACATGGGTTTGGGTGGACTCTGGAAGTTGGTGATGGACAGGGAGGCCTGGCGTGCTGCTGTTAATGGGGTCACAAAGAGTTGGACACGACTGAGTGACTGAACTGAATTGACTGAACTTGGGGATAGTGCCTAAAAATCTGCATTTCTATCAAGTGCCTACCTGACTCTGATATAAGGAATGTTTGGACAATACTCTGGGTACACAGTCCTTGTTTTCCAAGAGCTTACAGTGTATTTAGGAATATGGGCTTCAGAAATTTTAGAATAGCAGACATGGGAAAACCCGTTGAGAGCATCTTATCTGATCCCTTATTTTGTGCATGACAAAATTGGCTTCCAACAAAGGACATTTACTTTTCTAAGACTTTACAGAAAATTAATCATAGAGATAGGTTAAAATGCCAGTCTATGATTCCTAGTCCCATAATTTTTAAAGAAAAGCTGCAAGGAACAATTTCAGCTTCCTGTAATATATTTCTTATACTCTTGTTCCCTGGCTCAGTATTTTGACCATTAACAACTGAGAACTGTATGTGTGAAAAGTGTTACGTTGGACTGTTATGAAAATATCCTTCAGTTCAGTTCAGTCGCTCAGTCGTGTCCGACTCTTTGCGACCCCATGAATCGCAGCACGCCAGGCCTCCCTGTCCATCACCAACTCCCGGAGTTCACTCAGACTCACATCCATCGAGTCAGTGATGCCATCCAGCCATCTCATCCTCTGTCGTCCCCTTCTTCTCCTGCCCCCAATCCCTCCCAGCATCAGAGTCTTTTCCAATGAGTCAACTCTTCACATGAGGTGGCCAAAGAACTGGAGTTTAAGCTTCAGCATCATTCCTTCCAAAGAAATCCCAGGGCTGATCTCCTTCAGAATGGACTGGTTGGATCTCCTTGCAGTCCAAGGGACTCCCAAGGATCTTCTCCAACACCACAGTTCAAAAGCATCAATTCTTCGGCGCTCAGCTTTCTTCACTACTCTGGGTCAAGATTGTTGAATATAAGCAATTTAATGATGGGTCAAGGTAAGTAGCAAGTAAATGCCAAATGGATCTTTTATCCCAGTCTGTATATCATGATTGCAGGGAGAAATATCAATAACCTCAGATATGCAGATGACACCACTCTAATGACAGAAAGCAAAGAGGAATTAAAAAGCCTATTGATGAAAAAAAAAAAAAAAGCCTATTGATGAAGGTGAAAGAGGAGAGTGAAAAAGCAGACTTAAAACTCAACAGTCCAAAAATGAAGATCATGGCATCCGGTCCCATCACATCATGGCAAATAGATGGGGAAACAATGGAAGTAGTGACAGACTTTGTTTTTTTGGGCTCCAAAATCACTGTGGACGGTGACTGCTGCCATGAAATTAAAAGGCCCTTGCTCCTTGGAAGAAAAGCAATGACAAACCCAGACAGTATACTAAAAAGCAGAGACATTACTCTGCCAACAAAGGTCCGAATAGTCAAAGCTATGGTTTTTCCAGTAGTCATGTATGCATGTGAGAACTGGACAATAAAAAAGGTTGAGCACCAAAGAATTGATGCCTTTGAACTGTGGTGCTGGAGAAGATTCTTGAGAGTCCCTTGGACAGCAAAGAGATCAAACCAGTTAATCCTTAAGGAAATCAACCCTGAATATTCATTCATTGGAAAGGCTGATGCTGAAGCTCCAATACTTTGGCCACCTGATGCGAAGAACTGACTCATTGGAAAAGACCCTGATGCTGGGAAAGATTGAAGGCAGGAGGAGAAGGGGGCAACAGAGGATTAGATGGTTGGATGGCATCACCGACTCAGTGGACATGAGTTTGAGCAAGCTCTAGGAGATAGTGAAGGACAGGGAAGCCTGGTGCGCTGCAGACCATAGGATCACAAAGAGTCAGACATGACTGAACAACAACTATCCTTGTCTGACTGTAATTTGTTGAAACCTGAGATGTGTATCAGTCAGGATCCCAAAGAAAACAGATAGAGAATTTCAATTAAGACTATTTGAGGAGAATATGTTTGCAAAGGGACTAATTGTGAAGGTATGATCTGGGTATAGGTACACTCCAAGGAATAGAGCAAGAACCTAAGGCCAGCAGCAGATATGTCATATAAAACTTTTTAAGAGTGCAGAGATCTTTAGTGGAGGAGCTTTCACAGAGAGAGAGAGCTAAGAGATTGCATACCCACACTTTCCCTTCTTCTTCCCTCTGATCTTCTGCCTACTTGAAGTCAGAGGCTGTGGCAGCCCTGCTGATATAGTTCATATAGGTTATCCTTATAAGAAAGTGAACAGGTTGAACACGAGTATATATCTAGAAGAAGGAATGATAGACATTGGGCACAAGGCCTTACATTTACATGAACCCAAATCACCACTTTTTCTGCATCAAGATTCCATAGTAGTGGCAGTGGTGAGCAGATATTGTGAATTTAAGAGGAAATGGTTGAATTAATTATCTCCTTGTCATATTCATAGCCTGACTTGGTGCCACTGTTCCAAAGGTTCTTCTAAGTGTCTGCTTTCATCATGAAATCTATTTTCTCAGTTCTCTTAATCTCAGCATAAACTGGCACCTGTGGCTACACATGTATTGGGTTGGCCAAAAAGTTTGTTTGGGTTTTTCCATATCATCTTACAAAAAAACCCAAATGAACTTTTTGGCCAACCCAATAAATACTAAGTTACTAAGAGAAACATTAAGGATTTGGTTTTTATTTTACTTTAACTCAGTGAATAATGTGAACAGGTAGGGCACATGTTGAGTGGGTATGTGTCAAGCTAATTTTGATTGAAGTGCAAGTATGTAAAGTCCAGTCTCTTCTGTGTGTATATAATCTCTATTATGGCATCAATACATTAATACTCTTACCATTCAATCTCCAAATCTTAAAATTTAGGAACCAGGTGTGGGACCTGAGAAGTCATAAGTCCTAAGCTCTTATCCTGACCAAGAATCATTCTTGCATTATGCTTTATGATTGACCTACCAGTTTGAATCCCTCCAGTAGTAAACTGCATTACTACCATGGGCATATAGCTCTAGGGATGGGAAAGTGCTTCCTATATCGAACAGAAGTCCACCTTCCTCTAATGCCTACCTGTTTTAGGCTTCTGTGACCCTTCCTATTTCATACTTCCTTCCTCTCAGAGCTACTCCATGCTTTCTTGTCTACAAGATAACTCTCATCACTTTCAATTTGTCTTCTCACATGATACAGTTTTCCAGACAGTGCTTAAAACTTGGTATTCTCCTTTGCTCTCTACATTTTTTTGAAACTTAGTTCAATACTTTATTTTTAGTTTTCATATTCTATCATGTTCCTTTAGAGCTTATACTTAAATAACTCTTACTATGTGCCAAGCACTATTCTAAGTGCTTTACATATGTTAATTCATATAATCCTTAAAACAGATCTGCTAACTAGGTGCTGCTATTATTCCTGTTTCAGAGATAAAATATGGAGACACTGAGAGGTCAAGTAACTTGCCAAAGCTCACACAGTTTAAAAGCAGCAGAGCCAGAACCGAAACCCAGTCTAGCTTCAGAGTACATGCTATTAATTGCTACAATGTATTGGTTTTCATGTGTTTGGTCACCCTTAAGTAAAAATTAGGAACATGTCCATATATTTTGTGTACATGAACATTTACTTATGTATAGTAATCCCTCAACCTCTGAATATTTAATATCTCAGCCACATGACTACCTGGCCAGTGCTACAATTGGGCAAGTATAATTTTCTTATAGGACCTAGAGAAATAAGAAGTATCATTTTCCATTTTGAAGTAGAAATACAGAATTTGTAACACAGGGCAGAGCTGGACATTTGAAGCCAGGGTCAAGAATACTTGGTAAGTGATGCTCTGACTTCCTATTGTATCAGGTCAGGAGGCAACGGTGTCTCAGTATTACTGGTGGTAAAATGAATCTCTTGGTTAAGGTGATGACTGTCAGGACTCTCCACTGCAAGGATACTAGCCACCAGGATTGATTGAGAGATTTGAGCTCATGACCACCTCATTGCTTTGGTCATGGCCATGGATGTGGGATGGAGAGTAAATAATAATAGTGTAGAAGAGAATATTCCTAGTACTGTAGTTTGCCTTCATTTGTATCATAATTCTTTTCTCCACATAGGCAGTGTTATAAATGGTTCTCAGGCTGGCCTATGAAAGTCTGCTTAATGAGAAATGTTGCTGAAATAGTGCTCGTGCATTGGCAATTACAATCATTCAGACAAATTACAAGAAATAAGGACTTGTGTAGCCTTGCCTGAAAGACTAATTGCCTTTTATGGCATTGTTTCAAAGGAAGACTGGACCTTTATTTCTTTGCAAATTTAGAATACAACCCATTTTATGTTCAGGTATGTCTGCTTACGTTCACATATGAAATCATATCTCTAAGGTATAGTACCTTGGTATTTAATCATTCAGAACATACAGTAGTCAGATCTTCTTGTGTGTTTCTGTGAAGCTGTCGCTTTTAGTTACTAAGAAGGTAGAAAGGACTTGGTTTTTATTTTACTTTAATTCAGCAAACAGTGTGAATAGGCAGAGCACATAGTGAATGTGTGTGCCTTAAAATAATACTTCTTTAGTTTCAGAACAAATCTATACGTGCCATTTAAGAAAAGGACAGCTGTCTGAGATGGATTGTGCGTATTCTAGCCAAAAATACGTTTATTCTTTTTTCTTAAGTGGCTTCTGTAAAAACATTAGAATGTGTGTTACTGAGTTCCAAGTATAAAGCTGGCATCCCTAGTGCTGAATTTTTAGCTTGACCCTTTCACTTATCAGAATGACTGGACCTGGACAATAAAAACATGAGGGGTATGGGAAAATGGTAAATAATCTGATATGGCTATGGTTTCTGGTCAGAAAAAGTACTAGAATTTGCAGCTGTAAAAGTATATGGGGAATGGAATGCAGAGTCACAGAAAACCACATGATCTGAACAGGAATTTTTAAAACATACTTTTTTTTAAAAAATTGAGATATAATTTACACATATTGATAGCATTGTACTTAAGGTGTAAAATGTTATAGTTTGATACATTTATATATATTGCAATATTATATAGTAGAGTTAGCTAATGTCTCTATCATGTCACATAGTTTCTTAGTAACTTTGAAGTTTACAATATAGTATTGTTGACTATAGTCACTGTGTTGTATCTCACACCCCCAGAACTTATCTACAACTTGTAAGTTTGTAGCCTTAAACGAAATCTCCCCAATTCCTTACCACCCCAATCTCTGGTAACTACCATTCTAGTGTCTATTTGCACAAGTTCAGGGTTTTTTTGGTTCCATATAGAAATGATTTCACACAGTGCAAAAGGTGGCTTAAAACTCAACATTCAGAAAACTAAGATCATGGCACCCGGTCCCATGACTTCATGGTAAATAGATGGGGAAACAGTGGAGACAGTGACAGACTTTATTTCTGGGGGCTCCAAAATCACTGCAGATGGTGACTGCAGCAATGAGATTAAAAGACGCTTGCTCCTTGGAAGAAAAGTTATGACCAACCTAGACAGCACATTAAAAAGCAGAGACATTACTTTGCCAACAAAGGTCTGTGTAGTCAAAGCTATGGTTTTTCCAGTAGTCATGTGTGGATGTGAGAGTTGGACTATAAAGAAAGCTGAGCACTGAAGAATTGATGCTTTGTGGTGTTGGAGAAGACTCTTGAGAGTCCCTTGGACAGAAAGGAGATCCAACCAGTCAATCCTAAAGGAAATCAGTCCTGAATATTCATTGGAAGGACTGGTGCTGAAGCTAAAACTCCAATACTTTGGCCACCTGATGTGAAGAACTGACTCACTGGAAAAGTCCCTGATGCTGGGAAAGATTGAAGGCAGGAGGAAAAGGGGATGACAGAGTATGAGATGGTTGGATGGCATCACTGACTCAACGGACATGAGTTTGAGCAAGTTCTGGGAAATGGTGAAGGACCGGGAAGTGTGGCATGCTGCAGTCCATGGGGTCGCAAAGAGTTGGACATGGTTGAGGGACTGAACTGAACTGACCTGGGACAGTTAATCCTCATTGTCCACTGAGTTGGACAATAATAGCTCTAGCAATTTACATTCTCACCAACAGCGCATGAGAGTTCCTGTTTCTTCACATCCTTGCCAACATTTGTTATCTCTTGTCTTTTTGATAAAAAGTCATTCTAAAAGGCGAGTTGATATTTCATTGTGGTTTTGATTTGCTTTTATCTGATGATTAGTGATGATGAACAACAACAACAATACTTGTTAGCAATTTGTTTGTGTCCTCTTTGGAAAAATGCCTACTCAGTTTCTTTGACCATTTTTTAATTGGACTATTTTTCCTTTTGCTATTGAGTTGTATGAGTTCCTTATATATTATAGAATCCAATATATATATTATATTTCTTTATATATTATGAATATATCTTGTTAATATTACTTTCTACATAGTAACTTTGAATTTTCTTTATTTTTAAAATCTGTTCTCCCCCAGGAAATATACAGTATTAGAAAAAGATGCCAACCTTTTAATGAAGTAAATTTCTTCTATCTTTGGGTTGTTTTATGAACTGCATCAGCGACTCCACATCTGTGACTCTTTTGCTTCCCCTGGACATAAGCACATTAAGGTGCTTCCTCAATGTGGTTGAACTGATACTATTTACTTATCCTGAACTTAATCGCTTAGTGAGTTTAACTTTTCCCATAGCATAAAAGTGCATGTCTTTCAAAGGTGTCCGGAGAAGGCAATAGCAACCCACTCCAGTACTCTTGCCTGGAAAATCCCATAGATGGAGGAGCCTGGTGGGCTGCAGTCCATGGGGTCATGAAGAGGCGGACATGACTAAGTGACTTCACTTTCACTTTTCACTTTCATGCATTGGAGAAGGAAATGGCAACCCACTCCAGTGTTCTTGCCTGGAGAATCCCAGGGACGGAGGAGCCTGGTAGCCTGCCGTCTATGGGGTCACACAGAGTCAGACACGACTGAAGTGACTTAACAGCAGCAGCATTACATTTTCAGGAGTCTGGCGAAAAAGGAATGATCATCCTCAATGTATGTTGAGTTTTACCATTTACAAAGTAATTTTATGTTTATTATCTTCTTTACTTATTTCTTCCAACAGCATTATAAGTTGGGGATCTATCCCTATTTTACATGCAAGGAAATAGTTCACATGGTCAGTTAGTGGGAGTCAGGACTAAAACAGTTCATCTGACCCTAGTTCTTTGGATTTACCACTTTTCCATTTTTCAGTTCAGTTCAATTCAGTCGCTTAGTTGTGTCTGACTCTTTGGGACTCGATAAATGACTAAACTTGCCTAACCTATAGATAGTGTCTTAGTAACATCATTTTCATTTTTAATGATGCATTATTAATATATTTTGTCCAGTCAGTAATGATAGATATAAGGCAAAGCAAGCATGGTTATTGCATCAGTCTCATCAACTTAATAAGCATATGGCTTTAAACAATCCCTTTCTTTTGGTGTCTCAGGCCATCCATCTGTAAAGTGAAGGGAAATACTTACATGATCTCTAAAGTCCTCCATAATCCTGACATACCATAATGCTTTGTTGTTCCTCCAAACTATTTTGAATGGACCCAAACTATAGAATCTTCAGCTTGTTGCAGTCCAGTTATTTAAAAAGAGAGTTCTAACTTGGGTTCTAAATTAAACCAGCTTCCAGCTGCCCATGCAATAATTAGAGTACACTGGGAGAAAATTTTATTAGTAATCAAGTCAAGTAATCAAAATCATAGAGCAGTCTATTGAAAATTATTTTGGAATGACATTAAGCATTGATTTTTGACTTAAAAATTTAAAAGTTATTAGGGGCTAATGCTGCTAACATATCAAAACAGAGTCAGCAGGGGGTAGAAATGCATCGTCAAGGAACTTATTATTTCAGTAAAAGAGGTAGCACAGTATATGGGCCTTATATTCAAGAATTCTGGACCGAAATTAAAAATGTTCAGGGGCTTTACAATTCCCATAAATAGACCCACCTGGAGTAGGTAATCTCTGAAGCCCTTTATAGCTTGTCTATGACTCTCTGATGTTTCTGCTTTTTACCCGCTTCCAGTAATCCAAAAAATGGCTTTTCATTCATTTCATAGACCTGTTTCCCAGAAATCAAATTAGGCTAACCAGGGTCAAGATTCCCCACAGTGAGAGTTAAGGGAAAACGTGAAAGAGGTTTTCACAAAATCAATTAAGCTCCCACAGCCTCTCTCCCCACAGCCCATGCAAGATGGATTCAGAATATTGAAGATTAAGCCAAATGTAAGCTGAGACCTGACAGGGTGTCTGTATTTATCTCCTCAACATATTGATGTCAGTTTGTTAGCGTTGCACTCTAGTTTCCTTCTTTTTTCCGCTTCCAAATAAGGTGTGTGTATCATTTCTGGTACTCTTTTCACTAAAACAGCCAATCATCTCTAGTCTCACTGGTTTCCAGTGCCTCTTGGTGAAAGCTTTCCTTATGGCTTTGGTGGATGAGGGTGCCTATATTTTGTCATTATTTGCATTTGCATACTGTATTTGAGTCCATGGGGTTGCAAAGAGTTGGACACGACTGAGTGACTTCACTTCACTTCAGTGTATTTGAGTGCATAAACTACTATCTTAAAGAAGACAAAACAAATTTTGAATACTTTTAGATATTAAATATTAAATCTGGATATTTTAATACATTATTTAATATTAATACAACATATCTGTGAAGTTATTTTAATTTTCAAAATGAGAAAGCTGTTAGAGAGGTGTTATGTAACTTGCTTATGGTCACTCAACTAATAAATTCAAATTCATGTCTCCAGTCTAGTTAAACCTAATTCCCCTTTTCATTCCATGTGTATCTACTTTTATCATTTGATTCTCTCAGCAAACCAGTAAGCAAGGGAGAGATTACTTGCCTTATTTTACCTTTTTTTTTCTGCTCTGTTTTTTTCTATAGGCACATAGTTGATGCTCGTTAAAGATACATTGAATGATTACGTAAATTGAGTTAGGTTTATGAATTAAGGAAATTGGTGTTCAAAATGGCTTTTGACAGTTTACCAGCTAGCGAGTGGCAGTGTAGAGTGAAAACTATTCAGTTTAGATGTTCCTACTATTCCGTGGGCTTCCCTAGTGGCTCAGATGGTAAACAATATGCCTGCAATGCAGGAGAACCAGGTTTGACCCCTGGGTTGGGAAGATCCCCTGGAGTAGGAAATGGCAACCCACTCTAATATTCTTGCCTGGAGAATTCCATAGACAGAGGAGCCTGGGGGGCTACAGTCCATGGGATCACAAAAAAGTCAGACACAACTGAGCAAGTAACACATGCATACATACTATTCTGTAGATTTTTCTCTTTAAGGAAGACATATTGACTGCCTCTCAAGATTCCTCTCAACTGTTATGCTATGTCTTTTATTGCTCTGATTAACTAGATGCTGCTGCTAAGTCACTTCAGTCGTGTCCGACTCTGTGCGACCCCAAAGACGGCAGCCCACCAGGCTCCGCCGTCCCTGGGATTGTCCAGGCAAGATCACTGGAGTGGGTTGCCATTTCCTTCTCCAATGCATGAAAGTGAAAAGTGAAAGGGAAGTCGCTCAGTCGTGTCCAACCCTTAGCGACCCCATGGACTGAGGCCTACCAGGCTCCTCCATCCATGGGATTTTCCAGGCAAGAGTACTGGAGTGGGGTGCCATTGCCTTCTCTGAACTAGATGCTAGGAATAATTATTATATATCTATTAATGGCAACCTTCTGGATCCAAAGTATGAATGGATAAAACCAAGACCTACAGTGATACAGGCTTTAATGGACTACTCCAAATCACGAATACAGCTGGCACTTGTACGTAGGATTTCTGACTTCTAGTTTATTACTTGATTCTACATCATGCTTCTTGACCCTGGGCAACAGCCATTTCCTTCACTATATCTTTCTTTCCACTAAACTACCCATGTCCTTTCTTTATTTCTAGTCTTGCCAAACCACGCCAAGCTTCTCATAAAAGCATGAAAGCATTTGTCACAGCTTTAGCCAGATTTTTTTTTAAATTTTTAAATTGATTTATTTTAATTGAAGGCTAATTTGCTGTTGTTGTTCAGGATCTCAGTCTTGTCTGACTGCTTGTGACCCCATGGACTGTAGCACTCCAGGTATCCCTGTCCTTTACCATCTCCCAGAGCTTGCTGAAACTCATATCCACTGAGTTGATGATGCCATCAGCCTGATCAATTTTACAGTGGTAAAGAGTCCGCCTGCCAGTGCAGGAGACATGGGTTCCATCCCTTGGTCGGGAAGATCCTCTGGAGAAGGGAATGGCAACCCACTCTAGTATTCATGCCTGGAGAATTCCATGGACAGAGGAGCCTGGCGGGCTATAGGCCACAGGGTCACAAAGAGTCAGACATGACTGAACATAGAACACCAGCACAAAGAACCTACTGCTTGGAAAGGCTTGCAAAAGGCATCCACACTGGATAAGCAGGAGATAGCTGAGGGTCTCCAGAAAATCAGAAATTTTTGATTATAGTTCTGTCTGACCCTCAGTAGCAATATGACTGTGGGAAAATTTGGTATCTTCTCTGAGCTTATTTCCCCATGTATAAAATGAGAGAGTTTAGGGAATCTCTTAAGAGTTCTGGTGGCTTTAACATTTAATGGAATGCTTTTGCTTTGTTGCTCTATCTCCACCGGGTGAGATATAGGTAGATTATATGCAATTCAAGGGTTTTTCTGGCTTTGTTGTTCTGTGAACATATTCTAGATTAGAAAGAGGGGTAATTTAAAATTTTCCTTTTTTGTTTTGGGGCCCTCTTGTTCCTCAAACAAAATTTGATAAATCAACTTTATGCCAGGTATTATTCCCACAGACATCTGTCTAAGATTTCTACTGGTTTTTCTCTACTGCTGGGTTCAGTTCAGTCGCTCAGTCGTGTCCAGCTCCTTGTGACCCCATGAACCACATCACTCCAGGCCTCCCTGTCCATCACCAACTCTCAGAGTTTACTCAGACTCATGTTCATCGAGTCAGTGATGCCATCCAGCCATCTCATCTTCTGTCGTCCCCTTCTCCTCCTGCCCCCAATCCCTCCCAGCATCAGGGTCTTTTCCAATGAGTCAACTCTTCGTATGAGGTGGCCAAAGTATTGGAGTTTCAGCTTTAGCATCAGTCCTTCCAATGAACACCCAGGACTGATCTCCTTTAGAATGGACTGGTTGGATCTCCTTGCAGTCCAAGGGACTCTCAAGAGTCTTCTCCAACACCACAGTTCAAAAACATCAATTCTTTGGTGCTCAGCCTTCTTCACAGTCCAACTCTCACATCCATACATGACCACTGGAAAAACCATAGCCTGGACTAGATGGACCTTTGTTATCAAAGTAACGTCTTTGCTTTTTCATATGCTATCTAGGTTGGTCATAACTTTCCTTCCAAGGAGTAAGCATCTTTTAATTTCATGGCTGCAATCACCATCTGCGGTGATTTTGGAGCCCCCAAAAATAAAGTCTCTGACTGTTTCCACTTTTTCCCCATCTATTTCCCATGAAGTGATGGGACAAGATGCCATGATGTTAGTTTTATGAATGTTGAGCTTTAAGCCAACTTTTTCACTCTCCTCTTTCATTTTCATCAAGAGGCTTTTTAGTTCCTCTTCACTTTCTGCCATAAGGGTGGTGTCATCTGCCTTCTGTCATCTGTCATCTGCCTGGTCATATCTGAGGTTATTGATATTTCTCCCTGCAATCGTGATTCCAGCGTGTGCTTCTTCCAGCCCAGCGTTTCTCTTGATGGATTCTGCATAGAAGTTAATAAGCAGGGTGACAATATACAGCCTTGACGTACTCCTTTTCCTATTTGGAACCAGTCTGTTGTTCCATGTCCAGTTCTAACTGTTGCTTCCTGACCTGCATATAAATTTCTCAAGAGGCAGGTCAGGTGGTCTGGTATTCCCATCTCTTTCAGAATTTTCCACAGTTTATTGTGACCCACACAGTCAAAGGCTTTGGCATAGTCAATAAAGCAGAAATAGATAGGGATGGACCATATGTTTGCTAAAGCTCATGCCAAAGTACCTGCTGGTTTGGGAGGTACAAAGCCATTTAACTGGCCCAATCTACTGATTGACATTTTCTCAAATTAAAGTGTTTAGACATGTAAATATTTGCTATTAATAACTATTATTTTGTGTCTTGTTTTCTTTCACTGCCTCAGACTCTCTCCAAAGCATGCTCCAGATATTCCTGATGACAGCACCGACAACATCACTATCTTCACCAGAATCTTGGATCGTCTTCTGGATGGCTATGACAATCGGCTGCGACCTGGGCTTGGAGGTCAGTTATTGTTTTAAGATCTTCTTGGGTATTTTCTTCTAAGAAGAGTCTAAAGGTACCTTTAATAGTGTTTTGATTAATGAGGTTAGTATCAAGTTGAGTTTCTTCCCTCTGAGTACTGGAAATGTGTCCTAATCCTTCATTTCAGTGGTTAGTCTCTCTGGTGTGGTTTTGGAAGGTTCTGAATTTCACTTAGGTAAATGCATATAGGGTGTTAAACCACATTTGGCCACACCCATTTCTGGTAATAAAATAGCAATCCCTGCCTGGATGGCAGATGTATCTCAGGAACAGCTGGGAAACATGTCTTTGTTCTAAAAACCCTGATCACACATCAGCCTGATATTCTGAAGAGGAGAAATCTGATGGCTAGATGGGATCTCATAAGGAAGTAAACATATTACAATACTTCATGGGCCATATTGAAAGGGCAAGTATTCAGATGTATATATATTTAAATTTTTCCTGAATCATTTGAAAATTAGATGCAGATATTATAACCCTTTATCCATAAATACTTTAGTGTGTACTTTCTTAGAACATAGAAGTTATTTTATAAAATTATAATGAAATTATAAATTCAAAAAATATAACCTGACATAATACTATTTTCTGATCTATAGTCCATATTCAACTTTTGCCAAATCATCTACATTTATTATATGACAGTATTATAAGAAATCGCTTTCCTTCTCTTTAGTTAATTAGGCAACTATCAGCATGAACAGATGGATTCTTTTTTTAGTCAATGAATTGTAATCCATTAATATTATTATTTGTTATTATCTATTTTGATTAGAATTATTGCTCCTAATTTCCCATATTTGCTTAGTGAGAGCCTCTTCAAGCTGACTTTTGATGTATTTTCATTTTTGAGCACTTTTTGGCTCTATCACATCAGATCAGATCAGTCGCTCAGTCGTGTCTGACTCTTTGCGACCCCATGAATCGCAGCACGCCAGGCCTCCCTGTCCATCACCAACTCCCAGAGTTCACTGAGACTCACGTCCATCGAGTCAGTGATGCCATCCAGCCATCTCATCCTCTGTCGTCCCCTTCTTCTCCTGCCCCCAATCCCTCCCAGCATCAGAGTCTTTTCCAATGAGTCAACTCTTCACATGAGGTGGCCAAAGTACTGGAGTTTCAGCTTTAGCATCATTCCTTCCAAAGAAATCCCAGGGCTGATCTCCTTCAGAATGGACTGGTTGGACCTCCTTGCAGTCCAAGGGACTCTCAAGAGTCTTCTCCAACACCACAGTTCAAAAGCATCAATTCTTCGGCACTCAGCCTTCTTCACAGTCCAACTCTCACATCCATACATGACCACAGGAAAAACCATAGTCTTGACTAGACGAACCTTTGTTGGCAAAGTAATATCTCTGCTTTTGAATATGCTATCTAGGTTGGTCATAACTTTCCTTCCAAGGAGTAAGCGTCTTAATTTCATGGCCGCAGTCACCATCTGTAGTGATTTTGGAGCCCAGAAAAATAAAGTCTGACACTGTTTCCACTGTTTCCCCATCTATTTCCCCATGAAGTGATGGGACCGGATGCCATGATGTTAGTTTTCTGAGTGTTGAGCTTTAAGCCAACTTTTTCACTCTCCACTTTCACTTTTATCAAGAGGCTTTTTAGTTCCTCTTCACTTTCTGCCATAAGGGTGGTGTCATCTGCATATCTGAGGTTATTGATATTTCTCCCGGCAATCTTGATTCCAGCTTGTGTTTCTTCCAGTCCAGCTTTCTCATGATGGATTCTGCATAGAAGTTAAATAAGCAGGGTGACAATATACAGCCTTGACGAACTCCTTTTCCTATTTGGAACCAGTCTGTTGTTCCATGTCCATTTCTAACTGTTGCTTCCTGACCTGCATACAAATTTCTCAAGAGGCAGATCAGGTGGTCTGGTATTCCCATCTCTTTCAGAATTTTCCACAGTTTATTGTGATCCACACAGTCAAAGGTTCTATAGCATAACCATATTCCATACTTAACTTGTACTCTCCCTTATTCAGCCTTACAGTCAATCATTTTTTCCAAGAAGAAATGGGATCTTTCTGTGTGGGAAATTATATTTAAAATCTAACTTCTATGTGCCAAGTATTTTCATTGCTATTGTGTTTCTTTGTTTCTAACATCTTTCAGCAGACAGAATTGAGAAAATAGAAAATAATATATATGTATATATACATACACGCACATATATATACACACACCCATATATATGCATATTTATACATATAAAGGTAGGAGCTTCCCTTTTAGCTCAGTCAGTAAAGAATCTGCCTGCAATGCAGGAGACCCATGTTCGATTCCTGGGTTGGGAAGATCCCCTGAAGGGCGAAATGGCAACCCACTCCAATATTGTTGCCTGGAGAATCCCATGGACAGAGGAGCCTGGCAGTCTACAGTCCATGGTGTCGCAAGTCAGACACGACTTAGTGACTAAACCACCACATATAGACACAATGTAGACATATATATGTATGTGCATGTGTAATGGGTTTATACTGATACCACTAATTCCAGTCTAAGTATTACTCATTGACTTACTAATTTGCTTAATTATACAATATACATAAAATAGTGTTGAAATCACTATACCTATACCACTGTAATAAATACACTTATTAAGTAAAGTTAAAGATAAATTTTCATGGTCTTTTTTTGGGTGTTGTTTGTTTTAGATGAAGGCTATATGGCTCTTGCTTTGGTATAAATAATAGATCGGAGCAGGGCAGTATTGGAGGAAGAAAAGGCTAGTCACAAATTGATTTGTTATCCAGAAAGAAGGTTGTGATTGTGGGGATGTAAGAATTTGGTGACTGATTAAATTATGGGATTAGGGAAAAAAGGAGGAGAAAATGATAGCAGACAAAATTCCCCTGTGAAGCTGTCAGGTTTTAGAATTTTTTCTGGAAGTTTTTGATTACTAATTCAACTTCAGTACTAGTGATCAGTCTATTCAGATTTTCAATTTCTTCCTGATTCAGTCTTGTAAGATTGTATGTTCCTAGAAATTTATGCTTTTCCTATGAGATGTCTAATTACTTGGTATATGACTGTTTCATAGTATTCTGTTATGATTTTTGTGTCTTTGAGATGTCATGTGCAATTTCTACCCTTTCATTTCTAGCTTTGTTCAATTGAGTCCTTTCTCTGTTTTTCTTAATGAGCCTAATTAAAGGCATATCAATTTTATTTTTTTAAAATAACAGCTCTTGGTTTCATTGATCTTTTCTTTTTGGTCTCTCTTTAATTTATTTCCATTCTGATCTTTATTATCTCTTTCCTTTTGCTGACTTTGGGCTTTATTCTTCCTTTTATAATTACTTTCTGTGGTAGGTTGCATTGTTTATTTGATTTTTTTCTTCTTTCTTGAGGTAGGCCTGTATTGCTATAAGTTTCCCTCTTAGAACTGCTTTTGGTATGTTCCATGGATTTTGGAGTGATTTGTTTTTATTTTTACTTTTATCAAAGTATTTTCTCATTTCCTCTTTGATTTCTCTATTGACTGATCAGTTTTTTAGTAGCATGTTGTTTAGTGTCTACATGTTTGTGTTTTCCACATTTTTTTTTTCTGTATTTGATTTCTAGTTTCATACCATTGTGGCCAGAAAAAAATACTTGATATAGTTTCTATCCTCTTACATTTGTTGAGACTTATTTTGTGGCATGTTATCTGTCCTGGTAATGTTCCCATTAATTGAAATAATATTCTGCTATTTTTAGATGGAAAGTCCTATATATATCTAAGTCCAGCTGGATTAATATGTCATTTAAGGCAACTGTTTCCTTATTGATTTTCTGTCTGTATGATCAGTCCATTGATGTAAATAGGGTGTTACTGTTATTGTATTATTGTCAATTTCTCCCTTTATATCTCTTAATATTTGGTTTATATATTTCAGTTCAGTTCAGTTCAGTTCAGTCACTCAGTTGTGTCTGACTCTTTGTGACCCCATGAATTGCAGCACGCCAGGCCTCCCTGTCCATCACCAATTCTGCTTCTATATTAGGTGAATATATGTTAGCAAATATTACATTCTCTTTTTTAGTGACATCTTTATCATTATATTTTGCCCTTATTTGTGTTTTGTTATAGACTTTATTTTAAATCTACTTTGTCTAATATTAGTATTGTTACCCTAGATTTCTTTTTGTCTCCATTTGTATGCAATATAATTCTGTGTTCTCTTACTTTAAGTCTCTATTTGTCTTCTCTTATAGGGCAGCAAATAGATGGGTCTTGCCTTTATGTCCAGTTGGCCACTCTATGTCTTTGATTGGAGCGTTTAGTCCATTGACATTTAAAGTGTATATGTATATATGTACTTATTGCTATTTTGTTACTTATGTTCTGGTTGTTTCTGTAGTCCTTCTCTGTTCTTCTTATTTTAGTGTATTTTCTTGCAGTTTGTTGATTTTCTTTAGTGATTTGTTTATGTCCCTTTCTTTCTAGTTTTTGAGAATCTATAGGTTTTTAATTTGTGGTTACAGTGGAGTTTATATATGTTGACTTATATCTACATATTTTAAATTGATAATCATTTAAGTTCAAACACATTCTGAAAATCTATATTTTTTACTTCCTGCCGTATTATATGCTTTTGATGTTATATTTTACATCTTCATATTTTTCACTTAACTGTTTTTTTGTAATTATACTCAAGTTTACAACTTTTGGCTTTTAATCTTCATACTAGCTTATTTAAATGGTTGATCAATAACCTTTACTATGTATTTGCCTTTAGTGTTGTGATTTTCTCCTGTAAATTCTTACTTCTTGTAGCTTTACCTTTCCCACTTAAAGAATACCTTTTAACATTTCTTTTAATGTCAGTTTTTCTTTTAGAAGTTTAAATACATCATACCACTGCCTTCTGGTCTATAAAATTTCGGCAGAAAAATCAGCTGATAGCCTTATGGAGATTCAGTTGTATGTGACTCTTTGTTTTCCTCTTGCTGCCTTTAAAATTCTGTTTTTATATTCAACTTTTGCCATTTTGATTATGATATGTCTTTTGTGTGTGTTGGGTCCTTATTGTTTGGGACTCTGTGCATCCTTTACCTGGATATTTGTTTCGTCTTCAGGTTAAAGAAATTTTCAGTCATAATTTCACTAAATACATTTTTTCTTCTGGGAACCCTATAATGTACATGTTAGTATGCTTGATGTTGTCCCAGAGATGCCTTAAGCAATCCTCATTATTTTTTTTTTCTTTTTGCTCTTCTGGTTAGGTGATTTCCAATATTCTACCTACAAGGTCAATTATGCTTTCTTCTGCATCAGCTAATCTGCTGTTAATTCCTTCTAGTGTGTTTTTTCCTTTCAGTTATTGTATTTTTCAGCTCTGATTGGTTCTTTTTTATATTTTCTGGTCTTTGTTGAAATTCTCACTCAAGTTCAGTTAGCATTCTTATTACTATTGGTTTGAATTGGATCAGATAAATTATTTATCTCTGTTTCATTAGGGTTTTTTCAGGGGTTTTATTTTATTCTTTCATTTGAAACATACTCCACTATCTTATTTTGTTTAACTTTCTCTGTTTGTCTCTATGAAATTAGGTAAAATAGTTACCAATCCTGGTCTTGAGTATGTATCCTTGTGTGGGAACATCCTTTGTAGTCTGTGTATGATCAGTGGCTTTGGTGTGAAAGGTGGGCATGTGGTGGCCACAGGTTGCATCTTCTCTTGGTGTGCTCTATCAGCTACAGTCTCTGTGGAAGGTAAGGCTGGATTTGGAGTGCCTGGAGCCAGAGCTGGATTTGAACTGGGGATTGTCCTAGGCTCAATAGTGGGAGTGGGGCTAGGACTCAAGAGGCTGGAGCATGAACTCTGAGAGAGTTGGGCTTCTCCCAAATGTGATAGTCTCTGTCTTTATTGAGGGTATGGCCAGGATATGAGGACTTAAGCCTGCACTTCTGAATTCATTCCACTTGTTCCGCAGTGTGTGCACCTTGGTTAGAGGCTGGGTTGAGCTAGGAAGTGTTGTAGCTCCACTACTGAGCTGCCTCCACTTCTTTCCCAGTGTGTTCATACATGTGTGTGTAGGGAGTGGTGGTCTCTGCCAAGGCCAGAGGCAGTCAAGAACTGAACTGTCTCTGTTCCCTCACTGGTGCCCACATGTGTACACACACATGCACATACACACACACACACACACTGGCAATGGATGTCTACCTTACCCAGAGGCAGGACTGAGGCCTCAGCTGGCTCTGTTCCCTCTAGGCACGCATGTTCATAGGCAGTGACCATCTCTGCCTTAGCGAGGAGCAGTGCTGAAACAGGATGGGTTGGAGCAGGAGCCTGGTTCAGTTTGGGGTGTGTGCTGGGGCAGTCCTGGCTGATCAACCAGAGAACAATTCAGTTTTCAGCTGATATGTCTGTGCTAGAACTGGGAGCAAGCAAGTTGGTTGCATGTGCTCCTCACAAGTGGAGTCTTGGGTTTCCTACAGTCCTCTAATAAGCCACGTTGTTCACCAAACCAGCTAAGTGGGCTCTTTTTCCGTGTTAGTCCTCAGGGTTGAGGTGCCTAATATGTGGCTTGAACCATTTGCTCTCCAGGGAGAATCCTCAAGCCTGTGATTCCCCCCTGCTCTTTGGGGTCACCCATTGAGGGTGCAGGACCCAACCAACTTGCTTCTTTTCCCTATGTACCAGACTTGAGTATAGTTCTTTCTTTACAGCCTTGCTTGTAGAAGAGCCATTCTTCTAGTCTTGAACTCATTCTATGTGAGAGTTGCTCTATATGTAGTTATAGTTTTGATACATATCTGACGGGAGCTGAGTTTGGGGTCTTCCTACTCCACCATCTTGATCCCCTAGAAAATCCATTTTTAAACTCAACTTTACAATAATAGCTCTTGTAATAGCTTGTGTTTCTATAAATAAGTATCTTTTATAGTCTTTTAATGGATCTGAGACCTACCTGTTACCACAGATTAGCTACTAGTATAGCACCTTCCTGCTCTACCTCTTCTCTCGACCATTTTTTTCCTGGGATCCTATTAGTATGGAGAAGTAGATAGCTACCAACCAGTGTAAAGAAGGCATGGGGCTTGATAGTTGGAATATATCCAAGGTCAGGACTGCAGAGATTTAATTCATTGTCTGACTTTTGCACCAGTTTATTACATAACATCCAAAAAGTGCCTTGTCTTATAGCACAGCATTTTTCAAACTTACCACTTGAAAAAAAAACTAATTAAAATAATACATAAATCATTTAAAGTTCACTTTTAAATAACCAGAACAATGTTTCCATTGTCATGGTGGTTATTTAGTACCTCCGGACAGTCACCACTGTCTCTGAAAACATGACAGGATGGAATAACTACAGGAGGTATTTAGGGAAGAACTTGGAGTATCGAGATATTCGTCTTTATGCCCCTCTAATGAGGGTATATAGACTTAGTTAGCATTAATTAAATAGTCAAGCCCTGGAGAGATTTCCCAATGGGATTTTTTGTCAGACCTTTCTTGCTTTTCTCTCACTGGAATCCTTTGGCTTTAGCTACAAATAGTCAGCAATGTGGAAGCCTTCACACAGAAATAGTGCTAGCTACAGACTGGGCGATAACGTGGTCCTATGCTTTGTCTCTTTTGTTCTTCCTCTTCCCTAGCAAGTTACTTGAAGGCAGAAACCATGTCCTGTTAATTGCTCTCTTCCCCTGGAGTGCTCAGCACAGAGCTTTGCCCATAGAAGAGGTATAGGAAAACTGTGATGGGATATAATTGACAGGTTCTCCTTGTGATGCCTTACGCCTTGATTTTTGTCTCTGCTTTCTTTTCTGCTGATTCATATCTTTTGGTTTGGCACAAAGTTATTATACAAATAATTATTTTCTTCTGTGGCATCAACTTCTTATTCTGCCTCATTTGCCAAGAGTTGTAAACCAGCTTCTAGTACCTGACCCCTTGTTGCTTTCTGTCTTGAACACTTCATCATTTCACTGTGTAAACTGTGGAGGAAGACCTGATTTTCACTAGTTCCTATTCACTGTGCTCAACTTTCTTTAAGAGCTCTGTATACAATTGTGATCTCTCACTGCTTTTGTCTGATCTCGTTTGTCCTAGTGTCTTTCATTTGAATATCATCTTTTGATTTCATAACTCTTTTGCCTTCTTTCTCTTCTTTTAGTCATTAATCTCTTTGTTCCCTGCCTTGAGTGCTTAGCACTCATAATAGAGGCCTATGTCTTAGTCTAGCAGAAATACCATCAGCAGTTTAGGAGCCCAGCAATGGCTTTATTCATATTATGTCCTTAGTCTAGCATGCACTCATAACTCTACCATTTAGGGTCTTGTTCTTTCTTCACAATCTAAATACCCTTTCCAGCATGCAGTCTTCAGGCCTAGGCTAGGAGACCTAAATTTACAATTTTATTTTGGCTCATTCTAGATGAGTGACATTAGAAAAGTCACTTGACCTCTCTAAACCATCACGTCATACCTTTGGCTACAAAATAAAGGTAACCAGCACACATTATAGGAAACTTGACTCCTTCTAAATCCAATCCAGTAACAAATTCTGCCATCAAAACACCCCAAAATTTAACCAGTTCCCATCACCTCTATAGCTACCAGCTTGGTGTGAACCACCCTTATCTCTCACCTGAATTATTATATTGGCTTCCTCTTGTTTGTATGGCACCTGCTCAATGAGGCCTTTTTGGCAATTGTATTTAAAATTTTACATCCAAATTGCAGCTTTATTTTCCCTATAGCATCTATTGCATTACCATAGTTTACAAGTATTTTATCTGCTTCCCCCACCCTCGAATATAAGTTTTAGGAGTGTGGGGATTTTTTGACCCTGATTTGTTGCTAAATTGCCAGTTACTGCTTAGTCCATAGTAAGTCCTCAGTATTTGCTTAATGAATGAATATTTGCCTTCCAGGTTTATTGTGAGAATCAAGTGAAATAAGATATACAAAAGTATTTTTATAAAATCTAACACCATAAATATATTATCATTTTTATTGTTTCCGTCAGTTGGAATTGACCACTGCTTATCTAAACCTCATGTCTTTAGTAGGATCTCTGTAGCATTTACTTCTTTGCCTTTGGCAAGGGGTTAGTTAGTTAGGTGCTTGTATCATGATTTTTTTTTTTTTTTGCATGGTATAATATTTTTGTGATTTACTCCTGTTTGTCTGTCTGGAAAAAGCAAGGGCCCAGTGTCTCAAACTCAGGCTGGAATTCTTGGTGTTAAAGCTAGGTGGTGAATGATTAACTTGCAGGCTGAAGAATGTGCAGATGAGAAATATCTGAAAGAAAATACTCAGAAGTGAAATTGGAAGTGAGAGCCCAAGTAGACAATCCAACTGGTGTAGAGACTATGCCAAGAGTAATAAACCAGTTACCAGGCAACAGGATGGAAATCATAAGAGGAGTGCAAGAAAAGTTGATTTGCTGGGTGAGAAAAGAAAGAAAAGTAGAATATACAACTTGGAGAGTTTTCTGAGGCATTGTTGCAAAACTACATAGATATATTACCTTTGGCCTTGCCTATGAGAGCTAGTCACAGTTTTGAGCTGGTTTAGACACCACCTTTCTGTAACCCTTGCCATAGGTGGAATAAGACCACTGTTTCACCAGGGACACTAAGTGGAAGGCTTGAACAGCCTTTGAAACATTCTGAAGGTAGGAGACATACCACTGTGATGGCTTTTTTGGATCTAATCTCCTGAACCAGGTATCAGAGTGGGCCAAGGTATTGTGTGTTTAACAACTCTTTAAAAAAAAAATACTCCACTTTTCTGGATTATCCCAACTGATTCCCAAGAAAGAGATAGAATCTAGCAGAAAATAATGAAGTGTGGAAATGTCTATAAGCCAGCTGTAGAGTCAGAAGGCAACTAGATTGATGATTACTGTAATCTTGAAAGACACAGGAGGAGTTAATGGTCATCTGCCTTTGAGTACTGAGCTGAAATTCAGGCTGGTGATTCATATCTGTTGAAAGGAGGATCAAGTGTCATCTTGTTTCCTCTCAAGGTCCAGTATTGGTCAATACACTTTGGTCAATATGCTCTTCATCCTAATCCCTAGTCCAGGAGACGTAATGAAGTTTCTTTTGGGAAACCTTGTTTGTTCAGAGAATGATCACCTACCAGAATGCCCCACTCATGGTAGTCGTTGAGAGGAAAGTTACTGTTTTTATGGAAAGGGGTATTTTGCCTGGAAGAGTGCAGCAATGTAACTTGATCTGTGGCAATACCACTGGGACATATAAAAAGTGTTGAAATTTTCAAAGACCCAGCTAATATACTCAAAACTCAGAGGGGAGTGTGGACAGAAATCAGGTAATTTGGTTGTCCATGGAGGTAGAAGAGAACTTTGGCAAACAGGCTAAGAGTAAGCAGCAATGGGTGATGTCTTAACCCATTGGAATAAAAGATTAAATCCAATAATTCTCACGGGATATTGAGGGTTAGATAAGGTTGCAATAATCTCTCAGGTCACATCGGTGCCATAGATAGTGATATAACATAAGGTGATTTTTCTGATTTGGGGACACCAAAAGTCCCTCCCTGAGAGCCCTACTAGTTGTTATAAATGAGATTTGACTTGATAGAATGACATTGTGAGTGAAATGCCTAGATATAGGCTTCCTCTTTTAGAATTTACATTGTTGAGCAGTTTTGCATACTGTGTTTCCAGGTACTGTCTCTTATATAAACCTGAATATTCAGGTGATTCCACTGTGCATTGCTATGCATCGTCTGCACGCTAGACTACTTTAAATAGACATGAAGGGTTAAAACCAAATTTTCTATGACTGCATAACAATCTGTCGCATCATCTTCAACATTCCAGGAGAGGCTGTCATGGAGATTGTTAGTGGAGAAAACTGAAAATTAAACCATCCATCAACAGTATTGATCAAACCCAAGAATTGCTGAGTGTATTTAATTGAATGTGGATGGAAAGCTCTCAGTTCAGAATTACTGACACCTTGTTCAACATCATGCAGAAACTGTGAAAGATAAAATGTGACTCAGAAATTCCATCTCAGCACTAACAGATATGTATTCTGGTTGGCCCAGAGAAAATGCTGACATGAGTAGTTAAAAATAATTTAAATCAGGTATCCAAGGGATTTTGAGTTTGGAATGACAGACAGGAAGCTGTTCAAATATATTGTTGTATCTAGAAGCACTTAATATGGCATTTATCAAGACTAGAAAACAGCTGGGGTGTTACACAGATTGTTATCAGCATACTCCTCTTGGTGAAGATCTACTGGGAAGACTGTCTTCCAATATCACTTTTCCTCATGCATAAGATGGCAAGTGCATTGAGGTCCAATTTGGTTAAGGACAGTTAGTTTACTGTGAGGTTTCTATAGGAAATGAGATTCCTGCAGTGTTGGCAGAAGTGGAGTTACCTGTGTATTAAGCATGGAGCCACCTACCAGGGAGGTACAAGGATATTGAACCCTGAGTCATAGATTGGGATATAGATCATTGGGGAGACTCTTGGTTTTGAGAGTGAAGAAGTATATTTGCTTGGCAGAAAGTTGAACTTAGGATGCCAGAATTACTGCTAAGTCTTATTTATGATGAGAATGGCAAAGTGAAAGGTAAGAAAAGTCAGGAAGCAGGTTTTCTGCCTTCAAATATTTTAACACCTCTTTTTAATGTTATATTGGTCTAGAATCCTTTGCAGTAGGATAATAGGCAGAGCTGGCCTAGCATGGGAACTTTAACAGCAGAAGCTCAAAGTGAAGTAGAGCCAAATATGTCTTCCAGTCCTGCAGCCAGAAAAGGCCAGGACCAATAATAAATATAGGCATCAAATGACAAATAATAGCAGTCTCCCAGCATTATTATTGTTTTATTTTGTCATTTCCTCATCCTCTAATGGGGATGGCTATCATCAGTGTCTACTAGGAGGTAGCCTTAGATCAGCTGGGGATCAGGGACAAGGTTTAGTCAAGGAAGTTGGTGTCCCTGAGTCTCCCATTGATTTTGTTGCTGTGTTCAATCACTAAGTTGTGTCCAACTCTGAAACCCCATAGGCTGCAGCATGCCAGGCTTCCCTGTCCTTCACTATCTCCAGGAATTTACTCATATTCATGTACTTTGAGTCAGTGGCCTCCTTGTCCTCCTTTGAGTCAGTGGCCCACTTCTCCTGCCCTCAATCTTTCCCAGCCTCAAGGTCTTTTCCAGTGAGTCAGCTCTTTGCATCAGGTGGCCAAAGTATTAGAGCTTCAGGTTCAGCATCAGTCCTTCCAATGAATATTCAGGACTGATTTCCTTTAGGATGGACTGGTTTGATCTCCTTGCAGTCCAAGGGACTCTCAAGAGTCTTCTCCAACACCACAGTTGAAAAGCATCAATTATTTGGTGCTCAGCTTTCTTTATAATCCAACTCTCATATCTGTACATGACTACTGGAAAAACCATAGCTTTGACTATATGGATCTTTGTCAGCAAAGTGATGTCTCTTTTTTTTATATGCTGTCTAGGTTTGTCATAGCTTTTCTTCCAAGGAGCCAGCATCTTTTAATTTTATGGCTGCAGCACCGTCTGCAGTAATTTTAGAGCCCAAGAAAATAAAATAAATAAAACCTGTCACTGTTTCCATTGTTTCCCCATCTATTTGCCATGAAGTGATGGAACCAGATGCCATGATCTTAGTTTTTTGAATGTTGAGTTTTAAGTCAGCTATTTCACTTTCCTCTTTCACCTTCATCAAGAGGCTCTTTAGTTCTTCTTTGCTTTCTGCCATAAGGGTGTTGTCATCTGCATATCTGAGGTTATTGATATTTCTCTTGGCAATCATGATTCCAGCTTGTGCTTCATCCAGCCTGGCATTTTGCATGATGTACTCTGCATATAAGTTAAATAAGCAGGATGCAATATACAGCCTTGCCTGTTGATTTTACCTAACTCAAAACTCCGTACTCAAGATCCTTTACTATGGGTGCCCTTTTACAACTTCCAAGTATTTTTTCACATCTAGCATCTGTTATTTAATTCTCACAATGGAATTGTGAAGGCAGATACAGATACTGATATCCCCATTTCACAGTGTAGAAACTAAGACTAGAATGATTAAGGTAACTTAGTCAACAAACAGTAGAGCCGGGGCCCAGTCTCAACGGTACTGGTTCTAAGTACGGGGCTGTTTGTTTCTCATCACTGCTGTGTTTGAGAGAAAGAGTGTAACAGGGTAAAAATGAACAGCACACCCTCACAGACCCAGTCTGAATCTGTGAATGTCAGGGTTTGGTGGGAGATAGTATGTTTAGTAGAATAGAAACTTACATTACCATATGTAAAATTGATAGCCAATGGGAATTTGTTGTTGTCTCAGGGAACTCAAACAGGGGCTCTGTATCAACCTAGAAGGGTGAGATGGGGAGGGAGATGGGAGGGAGATTCAGGAGGGAGGGGGCATATGTATACCTATGGCTGATTCATGTTGAAGTTTGACAGAAAACAACAAAATTCTGTAAAGCAATTATTCTTCAATGAAAAAATAAATTAATGAAAAAAAAGTACTGAAAAAAGCTATAACAACTTCAAAGCTGAATATCAACTTGGAGGATGGTTCCTCATAAGAAAAATTAAAAAGAACAGATGATGGCTAATACTGATGGAAAAGGAAATATATGGAAGATTTCTGGTTTAACACCAAGATTAAGGAAGGACAGCTTGGCAGACTGTGTGTTTGGAAGATAAAATTCTTAGTGGGGTCAAAAGGATAGGAAAACTGTAACAAAGACATGGGAGGAAAAACTACTTACTTTGAGTTGCGAAGTGAAGGTATCTGACTCCAGGCAGAAAGCCTGGGTTCTGCTCCGCTTGGCCAGGACCATCACATTAATTTATTCCACACCAAAGGAAATATGACCACATCTCACTTGGAAAGTGTTAATCTACAGTGATTGCAAAGGAGTCCCTATAGGAGATTTCTGAGGGAAATAAATAATTTTATTTGCTGAAAGATGCCTATTACAATGCCATTAAGTATACATAGGATCACATTTCAAACCCCAAGTGGACATACTTGTACATGTCTCTTTGTGCACATGGGTAGGAATTTCTCTTGAATATAGATCTGTCAGTGGAATAATTGGATTATAAGATATACACCTCTCAGTGCCAGCAAATATTGCCAAATAGCTCTCCTAAATGGTTGTACCAATTTTTACTACCCCCCTCCTCCCCGCAACACCGTATGAAACTTTTCTTTGTTTCAGTTCTTAACCTATACTCCGTACTCTCATGCTTTAAAAATTTTGCTGATAGCTGTAAAGTGGTATCTCTCTTTAATTTGCATTTCCCTCATTATCTGGTGATGTTGGATATCTTACATTCATTTGTTTTTCAGTTTCCTTCTTTCATGAATTATGTTTCCTATTTAAGTTAGTACACTTGTAATTGATGCTTATATGTGGTATGAGGTAGAGATGTACTTTTTGTGTATGGATAACTTGTAGTTTGGTACATTTTTCATTAGTAAATGTTTTTCTCACTGATATATAATGCCTGTCCTCCCATACATCAACTTTTCATGTATTCATAGGACAGTTTCCAGACATACTGTTCTGTTTCATTAGTTTTGATGTGTAGACTCAAAAATGGGGGTCTTTATGCTTTTTTAACTTTTGTTTAATTTTAATCAAATTTTATATTTTTAAAACTTAATATGCAACTTATATTCAGTATAAGTCACTCTTTGTGATATACTATCATGTAACTAATATCATGTAGCTCAGATACAAAATAGTTCCATCAACTGGAAGAATCCCCTTATAGCTCTTATGAAAGGTTACTAATGGTATCATATTGTGGTTGTAAATTGCATTTCCTGATTGCATATTTTCATGTGCTGATTTGCCACCAGTATATTTTCTTGGTTGAAATATCTGTTTAGATGCTTTGCAAAAATTTTTGGCTTGTTTTATCCCTTATTTCTGAATTTTGAAAGTTTTTTATGTATTCTGTGTACAAATCCTTTGTTAGAAATGTGAAATGAAAATATTTCTTCAGTTTTTGACTTGCCCTTTTATTCTTTAAATAGCATCTTTGAAAAAGAGAAGTTTTAAATTTTGATAAGTCTAACACAATAATTTGTTCTTTTATAGTTTTTGACTTTTATGTCCTATCTAAAAAAAGATTTTGCATGACCCAAGTTCCTGGACATTTTCTATGTTTTTTCCTAGAAATTTTATAGTCTTAGGTTTTATAAGTAGGTCTAAGATTTATTTTGAGTTAAACTTTGTGTAAGGTGTGATGTAAGGATTTGAGGTCATGTTCAATGCAAAGAAATATAGGAAAACAACAGAATGGGAAAGACTAGAGATCTCTTAAAGAAAATTAGAGATACCAAGGGAACATTTCATGCAAAGATGGGCTTGATAAAGGACAGAAATGGTATGGACCTAACAGAAGCAGAACATATTAAGAAGAGGTGGCAAGAATACAAAGAAGAACTGTACAAAAAAGATCTTCATGACCCAGATAATCACAATGGTGTGATCACTCACCTAGAACCAGACATCCTGGAATATGAAGTCAAGTGGGCCTTAAGGAAGCATCACTATGAACAAAGCTAGTGGAGGTGATGGAATTCCAGTTGAACTATTTCAAATCCTGAAAGATGATGCTGTGAAAGTGCTGCAATCAATATGCCAGCACATTTGGAAAACTCAGCAGTGGCCACAGGACTGGAAAAGGTCAGTTTTCATTCCAATCCCAAAGAAAGGCAATGCCAAAGAATGCTCAAACTATCACACAATTGCACTCGTCTCACATGCTAGTAAAGTAATGCTCAAAATTCTCCAAGCCAGGCTTCAGCAATATGTGAACCATGAACTTCCACATGTTCAAGATGGTTTTTGAAAAGGCAGAGGAACCAGAGTTCAAATTGCCAACATCCGCTGGATCATCAAAAAAGCAAGAGAGTTCCAGAAAAACATCTTTATTGACTGCGTTTGACTGTGTGGATCACAATAAACTGTGGAAAATTCTGAAAGAGATGGGAATACCAGACCACCTGCCCTGCCTCTTGAGAAACCTATATGCAGGTCAGGAAGCAACAGTTAGAACTGGACATGGAACAACAGACTGGTTCCAAATAGGAAAAGGATTATGTCAAGACTGTATACTGTCACCCTGCTTATTTAACTTCTATGCAGAGTCCATCATGAGAAACGCTGGACTGGAAGAAGCACAAGCTGGAATCAAGATTGCCGGGAGAAATATCAATGACCTCAGATATGCAGATGACACCACCCTTATGGCAGAAAGTGAATAGGAACTAAAAAGCCTCTTGATGAAAGTGAAAGTGGAGAGTGAAAAAGTTGGCTTAAAGCTCAACATTCAGAAAACGAAGATCATGGCATCTGGTCCCATCACTTCATGGGAAATAGATGGGAAAACAGTGGAAACAGTGTCAGACTTTATTTTTCTGGGCTCCAAAATCACTGCAGATGGTGATTGCAGCCATGAAATTAAAAGACACTCCTTGGAAGGAAAGTTATTACTAACCTAGATAGCAGAGACATTACTTTGCCAACAAAGGTCTGTCTAGTCAGGGCTATGGTTTTTCCAGTGGTCATGTATGGATGTGAGAGTTGGACTGTGAAGAAAGCTGAGAGCCAAAGAATTGATGCTTTTGAACTGTGGTGTTGGAGATGACTCTTGAGAGTCCCTAGGACTGCAAGGAGATTAAACCAGTCTATCCTAAAGAAGATCAGTCCTGGGTGTTCATTGGAAGGACTGATGGTGAAGCTGAAACTCCAATACTTCAGCCACCTCATACGAAGAGCTGACTCATTAGAAAAGACCCTGAGGCTGGGAGGGATTGGGGGCAGAAAGAGAAGGGGACGACAGAGGATGAGATGGCTGGATGGTATCACCGACTTGATGCACATGAATTTGGATGAACTCTGGGAGTTGGTGATGGACAGGGAGGCCTGGAAGGCTGCGATTCATGGGGTTGCAAAGAGTTGGACAGGACTGAGTGACTGAACTGAACTGAACTGATCTGAGCCGATTTTTCTCGCACAACTTATTGAAAAGGCTGTATTTTCTACACTGCATTATAAACACTGTTGAGATTCAATTGACCGTATATGTCTGGCCATATTTTTTAACACAGTACTCTGTTCCATTGATTGATGTGTACTCTTTGACTGTTTTGATCAATGTATGTTTATAGTAACTCCTGAGACACTCAAATCCTATAATGGAGTCCTCCAAATTAAGAACACATTAAAAAAATTAGTTTTGGCAATTTTATTTAGCTCTGTTGCCTTTCCATATAAATTTTAGAATCAACTCATGAATTTCTTAAAAAATACCGTTAGATTTTATTTAGGACTGTATTTAATTTATAGGTTTGTGTAGGGAGAATTGACTCTGCCTTATCATCCACTTCTCATTTCTAGTGAGGTCTGAAATTTAGCCAGATGTGAAAGTTTAGGTTCTTCTCAAGCCTGAGTGTGTGTTAAGCCCTGGGCCTATGTGGGAACTTATCAATCCCTTGGTATATGCTGGAACTTTATAAAAATCTTTATTCACCCAAGTATCTCCTTTTCTAAACTTTTTCTTCTCAGACTTTTCAGTCTGTTGTTTGTCTCATCTGTTTACTCCTAGCTTCAGGCTGCTGCTGTCAATATTTGTGTCTTCAAATGCTTTTGGCTATGCCTCTCAGGAAGCCTCCACAGCTCTGGGAGTGCTCCCAGTTGGGTGAAACAAAGGTAAGCCATTGCACCCCTCTTTGAGGGAGCTGCCATTCAGGTCAAAACCCTTAAACACAATTTTTTGCGAATAAGATTTGTATTACTCCTTCAGGCAATGGAAACCTGTAACAGGTGTGTGGGCTGACATCTTTATGGCTGCAATAGCAGTTTTCTTCATCACATATTCCCTTGGTGGTTATAAGTTTTTTACTAGATTGTAGAGTTCTGTAAAAGTTGATTCTTACAGTTTTCCCAAGCTTATTAATTGTTTTTATGGAGAGACAAAACCCTGAAGTTCCTAACTCTGCCCGTCTTGGTGATATTACTCTTCTATTTTTCCTGATACTCATAGATTTTTTTGTCTTTTCTTTTTGGTTTTTGTAAAGTCTGACTAGAGTTTTGTATATTTTTCAATTTTTTTCAAGGAGCCAGTTTTTAATTTCACTTATTTTCTCAATCGTTTTTCTATTTTTGATTCGACTTGTTTCATTTTTAGTGTTTCTGTTTTTTATATATTTCTAGTTCTTGAGATGGAATCTTAGGTTTTGGATTTTTAGAGTCTTCTTTTTCCTGGAGATTCAGTGCTGTCAATTTCCCTTTTATGTATTTCTCTGTGAGCATCCCACAGGTTTGATGTGTTGTATTTTTATTTTTATTGAGTTCACTATATTTTGCAACATCACTTGTGACTTCTTTCTTGATCCATGGGTTATTCAGAAGATTGTTCTTTAATTTCCAAATGTTACCAGATATTTTTCTGTATTAATTACTATTTTTATTCTTTGATGGTCACTGATCATAGTCTATATGACTTCAATTCTTCTAAATTTGTTAAAGCTTGTTTTATGGGATATCTTGGTGAATGTTCCAATGTCCTTGAAAAAGATTGGGTATTCTTCTTTTGCAGGTAGAGTGTTCCATAAGTATCACTTAGGTGACATTAGTCGAAAATATTGTTTAGGTCTTCCATGTATTCACTGGTTTTGTCTGTACACATTCTATCATTTGCTGAAAGAGGGATGTTACAGTGTCCAACAATAATATAGGATTTGTATATTTCCTATTTGAATTCCATCAGTTTTTGTGTTTAGATTCATCATTTTATTATTTGTCCCCTCTGTTTTTCTGCTAATATATTTTCCTTTTTCTGATTTTTTGAAGTATTTGACTATCTTTATTTTATTGATTGCCTTTTTAGAAATATTTCTTTGTGAGATTCATTGGTTGCTATAGGGATTGCCATCTTCACGGCTGAGATTTGACACTCTTCTTAGAATTAATATTGTTCCACTTATAGTAAATTGTGTAGCCTTGTAACAGTATACATCCATTTCCCATCTAAATGACCTTTATGTTATGGATGTCTTAACTATTATATCAACAGCCCATTAAAAGCCACATGAGACAATGTTTGAATTTTTTTCCTTCAGCAGTCATAACTATTTTAAAGAGCTTAAAAATGAAAAATGTTTTTATATATATCCAGAACTTCCATTTATGTTGTTCTTACTTTATTCCTGATGATCTAATTTCCGCCTGGCATTATTTCCCTTAAATCTGAAGAATTTATGTAGAATTCCTATAGAACAAGTCTGCTGGTAGCAAATTCCCTTGTCTTTTTAAATCTGAGAATGTCTCCTGAAGCTTATTTTTACTGCATATAGAATTCTAAGGTTAACAGCTGTTTTCCATAAGCATATTAAAGATTCTATTTCACTACTGTCTGTGAATTGATGATATATCTTCAGTCTTTCAAGTAATTATTCCCCTTCACAGACTGTGTTCTTTTCTAATAGCTTCCGTCAAGATTTTTCTTCATCTTTGGTATTTAGCAGTTTGATTATGATATGTCTAAGCAAGCTTTCCTTATTTTTCATTCTTTTCTGTTTGGAGTCTGTATAATAGTTTGTTTCTGTAAACTTGTGTGTTCTACCAAACTTGAAAAGTTTCTGAGCACTATTTCTTCAAGTATATTTTTTCTTTACTAGTTTGTTTCCCCACTCCCTCTTGAATTCAAGTGCTCTATGTGTTGGAGAGTATCACATTGTTCAGAGTACCCCTGAGGTTCTTTCCATATTTTTTTCAGACATTTTTGTTGCTGTTCTTCACATTGGATAATTTCTATCACTCAAATTCGCTAACTTTTTCCTTTGTCATCTCTGTTCTGCTATTGAGACCATACAGTGAATGTTTTTATTTTGGTGACTGCATTTTTTCACTTCTCAATTTTCAAATTGGTTATTTTTGTATTTCCTAATTTTTCTGTGAGAACTTCATCTTTCTGTTTATTTAAAATGTATTTTCATTAACCTCATGGAACTTAGTTACAATTGGAGTTAAAAATCTTTGACATTTTCAACATCTGAATTGTGTTATATTTCACCTTTGTTGTCTTTTCCCTTCAGAATTGGCAACATTTTTCTAGTTCTTTCTAAGTAAAATAATGCTGAATTCTATTCTAGACATTTTGACTCATATTATGTGGAGCCTCAGCCTTGTCATAATGCTTTGGAGAATGTTGATTTTTTGTTTGTTTGTTTTAGCAGAGAATCAACTTGGTTAAGCAGCAAGGTCTGCCTTGCTTTCTCTGGGTGGTGATACCCAGATCTTTACGTTTTCAAGATCTTTGCTATACTGCACTTGGTGTATCTCACACATGTTATCACTTAGGGGATAGTCCCAAGACTTGGGCTGTGGATTACATATTACTTCATAATTCAGTTATCAAAACCTTTGCTATATGGCTTTGAGTCTGTGCTATACTTGTGTAACTCAGGACTAGTGTGAAATTTTGTGTGAAATCATAGTGTACTTGTCAAAGCCTTTGCACATGCTGCCTTGGGTCTGTCCTAGGGGTATGTTGTTGTTGTTTAGTTGCTAAGTCCTGTCCAACTGTTTGCAACTCCATGGACTGCAGCATGCTAGGCTTCCCTGTCCTTTACCATCTCCCAGAGTTTGCTTAAATTCATACCCATTGAGTCAGTGATTCTATCCAACCATCTCATCCTCTGTTGCCCCCTTCTCCTGCCGTCAACCTTTTCCAGCATCAGGGTGGGAATTTTTCCAATGAGTTCACTCTTCCCGTCAGGTGGCCAAAATATTGGAACTTTAGCTTCAGCATCAGGCCTTCCAGTGAATATTCAGGATTCGCTTCCTTTGTTCTTACCGGTAAACCTATGTTTTTTGAGGGAAGAATTATTGGATCTTCTTGTTTAACCCTCTGTACTTTGGGATTCCCCATACTCTCTGGTCTGCAGTTGCCTTTTCCCCTGATTCTCTGGTAGGACAGATGTTTTTTGTCAGGAGTTTTGGGTGTTTGTGCCACTATCCCACCATGTAGCTTTGCCTTTGAGGCAGAACTACAAGAGAAAAGAAGAAGAGAAAAAAACACAGGAAACATATTTCCCTGTGGGTTGCTTCTCCAAGTTTTGGTTTCCTTCCATAAACCACCTGTTCTTTTTCACTTTTCAGAGTGCTTAAATAATTGCTTTTGTATTTTATCCAGAAATTGTATTTATAATCAGTGGGAAAGAAAAGCTGTAATGCTGTTACTCCACTATGCCAAAAACCAGTTTAACTTTGTTTGAATTGGTGTTTTTCACCCTCTTTTTCTTACTGTCTTGTGCTTGTATAGTATTGTACTTCCAATTTCTCCTTTTGTACAAAGAAATATTTTAATTTCTTCACTTCACCTCTTCTTTTCAGACCAGAACTCTGGCTTCAATATTGTGTACATCTTTGATTTATTTCTGTTACATGACATTTTGATCTTTTATCTGAAACAATTATATCTTTTATGTTTTATGTCTCATTATTGTGTGTTTATTACCTGTGCCATCTTATCTGGAAGTTCCAAACAATAACAATGACAGTATAAGTCCCTCTGGTAGCCTCTTTTAATCGATTATGGCCAATGATTTTAGTGTTGGAATCGTAACAAAATCAATTCCATTTTTTACAGATAAAGAAACTAAGGTATAGTTAACTTGAGGTTGGACCAGGATTAACCCAAGTTTCCAGATTCCATTTACCATTTATTAATTTTATGCATAAGGTCAAAATCAGTAGGCCCTGGAAAAATATCAGAGTGTCCTTGTAACATTTTAGAATATTTCAGCTGTCTTAAAAATTATATTGCTTTTCCCCTGGTTTTCCACTTGTTCTGGCTTAAGGATGTGCCTCTAGAGTGGAGAACACATCATGTAGTCATTCTCCAACTTATTTCTTGGTCATTTTTTGGGCACTGCTTCTGCTTCCCTCTCTAAATTTCTCATAACTTTGCCCCAAGGAAATCCTACTGGCTCTTGGGAGTGGCCTGTATTTTCAGCAAAGGGTTATGAACCACTGAAGAGGCTGCTGTCTGATGGTTTTATTTGTTCCATACATGTTACAGAAGAGAGGACCAGTGGCAAAAGCAAGAAATAAGCACCAATGTAGTAAAGAAAGGGGTAGGAAAAAAATAATTAATATCCAGGGTTTGGCCCATGTAAAGAAAATACTCAAATGGTATTTTGACTTTTCTCAAAACTGGTTACAGTGCTCAGTGCTTCTAGTGGCATTAATATGGGTCTTATGGAAGGACATTCCTGCAGTATCTTTGCCCTCCAACCTTCCTAGTGATAGGGTTCTTGTTGTTCAGTCTCTCAGTCATGTCCAACACATTGCAACCCCATGGACTGCAGCATACCAGGCTTCCTTGTCCTTCACTGTCTCCCAGAGTTTGCTCAAATTCATGTCCATTGAGTCAGTGATGCTATCTAACCATCTCATCCTCTGCCACTCTCTTCTCTTTTTGCCTTCAGTCTTTCCCAGCATCAGGGTGTTTTCCAGTGAGTCAACTCTCTGCCTCAGGTGGCCAAAGTATTGGAGCTTGAGCTTCAGCTTCAGCATCAATCTTTCCAATGAATATTCATGGTTGATTTCCTTTAGGATTGACTAGTTTGATATTTTTGCAGTCCAAGTGACTCTCAAGAGTCTTCCCCGTCACCACAACTTGAAAGCATCAATTCCTGGCACTTGGTCTTTATGGTTCAGCTCTCACATACATACATGACTCCTGGAAAAACCATAGCTTTGACTAGACAGACCTTTGTTGGCAAAGTGATGTCTCTGCTTTTTAATACACTATCTAGGTTTGTCATGGTTTTCTTTTCAAGGAGCAAGCGTCTTTTAATTTCATGGCTACAGTCACCGTTTGCAATGATTTTGGAGCCCAAGAAAATAAATAAATCTGTCAGTGTTTCCACTTTTTCCCCTTCTATTTGCCATAAAATGATGGGGCTGGATGCCATGAAGGCAATACTTGGATTTGTAGCTCCAGAGAAAATAAGAACAGTTGTGTGTTCTATATTACCTTTGTGAGTATCAAGATTCTAGCAATAGTAGAGTTAATGAGAACCCACAGTTGTTAAGTTGGTAGTGATTGTGGTCTCTTTTAAATCTTGTAGTATTTCTTACTGATGTTTTGTTATAAACATATGTTGCATGCAGCTAGCTATTAAGAGTTGCTGTACATTCCAAGTGTCAGACACTAGATGGAGTAGCATAAACGTAGTGCTAGACCTCTAGCCTACCAAATGTCAAAAGTTATGAGCTGTGCCCAAACACTCTGCAAAAGGGTTATTACTCAACTGCAGAGTTTAGATTAGAGCTTAGGATCTCTAACACAGACTTTTGTTATATCTGCTTCCCTAAACCATCTGTTTGTGATTCCTCTGAAGAGCTTATCAGTGATTAATGCTGTTGGGAGAGGGGTGTGTCACTGAGTACTTACAGTATCTCTGTCCCCAAGGATTATCAAAGAGAAATGAGAAGGCCGTTAACAGAACAGAGCACTCCAACTCTCAGATCTCTGAGAGCCTGTCCATGTCACTGTAGCCCACTCCCTAAATCCATGTTGCTAGCAGACCTGCTAGTCACATGGGAACTCATTTCTAGTAGGTTAGTCTCTCCTCACAATGAAAAGCATGCACAAGATGAAGCAATTATTCTCTAAAATTTCCAGTGATACGGAAGTAAGAATACAGAAAAGTCAGGGCTTTGTTCTTTTAGTCAAAGTTCCAGTCCTTAAAACCTCACTATTCTCAGAAAGACTGTTACTGGAAAGAATTGAAAAGTCCATCATAGCCTATAATGAAATAAAGGGGGTATGGTTGGCTTTTGTTCATATTGTTCATTTTATAATCCTGTCTCTAATAGAATTGTGACAGTTTTATCATAAAACATTTCAGAGTGCCAGTTAAAAAAAAAAAAAAAGTAGACCCAAGGCAGAGGAAAGTGAATGGGAAAAGTGAGGGTGCTTAAAATCATGACATGGAAAAGAATAAAAAGATCAGACTTAGGGGTAGCATGATCAATTTTTTTTCAATCTCTGAAAGTCTTTAAGTCTCAAAAGAACCGGAAGCAGACTTTGTTGAATGGATCCAAAGAGCAGTACTAAGACAAATGTTTATATGTGTGCTGGAGTGGAGAAGCTAGAGTTGGGGAACCTACTCTGGTTTGTGCTCAAAGAAGAAAATCCACAGCTTAATGGGGATCTATTTTAATTCAAACAAGGAAATACAGTTTATTGTGAGATGACAGTGGGTAAAGAATCACCTGCAATGCAGGAGACTCAGGAGACGTGGGTTCAATCTCTGGGTCAGGAAGATACCCTGGAGGAAATGTCAAGCCACTCCAGTATTCTTGCCTGGGAAATCACATAGACAGAGGAGTCTACTGGCTTACATTCCATGGGGTCTCAAAGAGGCAGGCACAACTGAGCGACTAAGCACACAGCACATACATGAGCCTCATAGTTAACATAAACATAGTGGTCACTTGCTATTTGGCTTATCTTTACTCTTTCAGATCAAAAGCAAGTTGGAATGACATTAGGAACTGGTTGATAAGTTCCCCACCAATGGGAGTCCTGCTGAGGGCTAAAGGCATGTGTGTTTATATAAATATAAATTTCAAGTTTATATTTTACTTCCAATTTATTTTATTGGAATTTTACTTGCAATACCACAGTAAATTTGCAAAAGGAAAAGAATTCTGTTCACCTTTAGTTTCAGAAGGTAATATTTGAAGGAAATTAGATCTTCAAAGTAATTTAAAAAGAGCCAAGGAACAGAAAATATTTGTTTAAAAATAAGAAAGAATTCCACTCATCTCCCAATTAAATAATTTCTTACATTTGAAAAATGAGAAGGCTGTCAACAGGGGCTAGACTATGAATTATAGCCCTCACCAATTTTAGTCTAATTCACTGGTCTTTTCATTTAATTAAATGAAATAGCAAACTTCTAATTATTCCTTCACACAGAGGAGCTGGAGTGGTGGGTGGATACTCTCTTCTTTGTCTGAAATTGAGGACCTTAGACTTCTGGGTGAGTTCTGTGTCCACCTGGCCTTATGGGTGGCTCATGTGGCCTCGCCTCTGGAATAGTATTAAGCTGCAGCAACAGCTAACATATAGTGAGCACTGGATTTGTTCTAAATACTGGCCTCAATACTGTCTCCTTAAATCCTCAGAGCAATTCTGAAATATGTGGTATCATTATCCTAATTTCCCAGATGAAGAAACTGGCATAAAAAAGTTAAGTGACATAAGGCACACAAAGAGTAAATGACAGAACCTAAATTCAGATGCAGTTAGTGATGCTTTTAATCACTGTACAATACTTCTGCAGGGTACTTCTGTGTGTTGGCACATATACTGCTCCAAAGCACCTAGATTTCCTAGTCAAAAGATGAGATTTAGTAATTGGGGCTTTGTGGTCCCTGTATGGGACACTGGAGAAATGTCAAATATCCATGTGTTTACCTGCTCTTAGAGTAGAGGGCTAGAGATCTAAGGATGGTAACATAAATTCAGAGCCCTCCGTCACTTGTGCTGCCATGATACAAGTGACAATCCCTATCTTCATACCCTACTCCTTGAGAGATTTCTGGCTTCTTTGGTGACAAGAGCATTACTTCTCTTTTTCTTTTAGCATTTTTCTCTTGCTTTGTCTTTCTTTAGTCCTGTTAGCTCTTGCCATCTCTTGCTGTCTGACTGTTTTAATTTCCCTTCTCACTCTTGTCATTCATCCTTTCTAATTCTGCTTTTCCCTCTAATCAGATTCTAATTACCTTCCTCCCTCCCCTCTCTTTTTCTTTCTTTCTTTCTCCCCACTTCTTTACCTCCCCTTCATTTAGTATCAATTCCCCTAATTCTCTTATCCACCAGATTCTTTCAAAATGGGACAGAAATAGAGTAAGAATGAATTTGTGTCCACTGTAATAGACCAAACTTCCTAAGTCTTTCCTTGCTTCCAAGTCAGAGAAAGTTCTGAAGCTTGGCTGAGACCTAATTCATTGGGAAAGCAGCCTCTTCTTAGCAATCAATGGGTGGGAAGGAGGTTACCAGTAACGGGGGGAATTGATGTTAGGTTGATGCTCATCATTTGCCAGGGAAAGCAGTAGAGGGGTGCACCCCTCACTGCCACTGTGATGAATCATCATAGTGGAGATAGTTCTGATCTTAAGATTAGATCAGTCACTAACTGGGGCCAGAAGTGAGTAGGCATTTACTTATCAGCCTCTATGACTAAGAGAGAAGGTCAGTCATGGGAGTGGGCTGTAGGTGAAGCAGAGACTGGTCCAGCAGGTGGACGTACAGAGAACAAGAGAACAGCCATCTTGGGTGGCCTGATCATACTGACCTACCTTCTTCAGGCAGCAGAATAAACTTGCCTTTTGCTACCACTGGACACTTTTAGTCACATGCTTTTTGCACTGTCAGAGTTCCTAGTCAGAGCAGAGAGAAAATTCAAATGTGTTTGGTAACAAACCTCCTGTACAAGAGAAAAGCCAAAAGGAAAAAAAAAAAAATCTTAAGGCATTCAGAAAGTCAGGGTCAGATCCAGAATGTAAGTAAGCCTTCCTATCCCAGCCCAAGACTCTTCTTTTCTACCTACAGTGACTCCACTGTCCTCTTGGAACTAAAGCAGTGTCCTGACTTTATCACTACTAATTGTCTTCTCCTTTTTCTTTTATAAGATTCCCTGGTGGCTCAGATGGTAAAGCATCTGCCTGCAATGCGGGAGACCCAGTTTCAATCCCTGGGTCGGGAAGATCCCCTGGAGAAGGAAATGGCAACCCACTCCAGTACTCATGCCTGGAAAATTCCATGGATGGAGAAGCCTGGCGGGCTACAGTCCATGGGGTTGCAAAGAGTTGGACATGACTGAGCAACTTCACTTTCTTTTCTTTTATAGTATGGGTGCCTGTTTTTAATCTGCGTAACTATCTTGTGTGCTAAGTTGCTTCAGATGTGTCCAACTCTTTGTGACCCTATGGACTGTAGCCCACCAGGCTCCTCTGTCCATGGGATTTCCCAGGCAAGAATACTGGAGTCCGTTGCCATGCCCTACTCCAGGGGATCTCCCCAACCCAGGGATCAAACCAGCATCTTATATCTCCTGCATTGACAGGCAGGTTCTTTACCACTGAGCCACCTGGGAAGCCCACTTTTACAATTAAATTGGTTTAGAAAGTTGTTCTGTGTCTAACTATGTCCTGCCTAGAATATTGGATTCAACTATAATTGTGATCTCTTCCATTAATTAATTGTGTTTTATGTACTTTGGGGTAGGGCAGTGTTTCTACAGCCAGTGAATGTGGCAGTGTATCTGAAGGGACAAATCTTCAGGGGGTATGTTCTGAATTCTGAAGTATTGTCTCTTGTCCTTGAAGCACAGAAATAGGGGGAAGACTGTGCTCTAGATGAAAGTCCAAATACTTAAAATACAACTCTAGTTTGAGACATGTTATTTGCTGAATAAGCTTGGAAGTAAATTGTGTGTTTTGGTGAATTGACTATATCTTTGATGATTATTAAATGATACTCATAGTCTCTTTTGAAAATGGAATGTTTGTGGATGTGTGCAGTGTCCTTGAGTATAATATGTGCCTGTATAGGGGAACAATGTATTAAGCCTAAGGGATGGCTCTGGAAAATGGGACGTCAACAAGATATAAAGTACATCTGGGCTAGGACCCAGGACTGGATGGATATAGTAAACATGCTATAAATGGAGTTGCTTTGTCCATTACCTTTCCATGAGGTAGAAGAAATAGTGTAATATACAGCACAGGGACTATAACCAATATTTTATAACAACTTTAAATGGAATATAATCTATAAAATATTGAGTTGCAATATTGTACCCTTAAGATGAACATAATATTCTAAATCAACTATAGTTCAATTAGAAAAGGAAATATAAATTTTAAAATTAAGAAAATAGTGCCATTGACTGCAGTAACCAACCTGATTATCAAGTCCTATGTGGGCTTTATGTGTATTAGCTGTGCTACTGACATGCGCTCTGGGGTCAGGTATGCTGGGCTGGAGGGAACTTCAGGTGGCTCAGACAGTAAAGAACCTGCCTCCAATGCGGGAGATGCAGGTTCGATCCTTGGGTCGGGAAGGTCCCCTGGAAAAGGAAATGGCAACCCACTGCAGTATCCTTGCCTGGAGAATCCCATGGACAGAGGAGCTTGGTGGGCTACAGTCCATGGGGTTGCAAAGAGTCGAACACAACTGAGTGACTAACACTTTCACTTTCATGCTGGACTGGAGTGAGCCTTGCTTGAGTTAACTGTAATGATGAGGTGTTTGGTAGGGTCTCATTGACTTTGCAAAGCTGAAGAAGGCTATCCTGTGCTCTGTTTGAGGTATGTTGGAGTGGGTTGGCTGCAATGCAGTAAATGGGGCTGACAGAAGGAGGAAAAGGGAAACTTAGCAGTGCAGTCATTTCACTTCTCTGAGTATCATTTTGCAACTTGGCAAATATATATATGTGATAAGATGCATCCATTAATACCAAAAATGTTCAGTGAGCACTTTCTGAGTTAACAGGCTCCTTTTCTATCTACTGAGTACAAATGGGTAACAAAACAGGAACACTGCCCTTTAGGAGCTCTTGCGTTTTGTGGGAAGGCAGACAAGTAAACAGATAGTTACAATGGAAACATGCAAAGTGTATATCAGGGGCTATCGTCATCTCCAAATCTCAGTCACTTAACCCCACAGAAGTTTACTTCTCATTGATGCAAAATCTGTTGTAGGTCCAGGCAACTTTCCAGGGCACTTATCCTCCAAGTTCTGGATCAACATTCCAGACCATTTCAGTCTTATAGTAGCTCCATGATTACTATAGTAGTTTCCATGATTACCATGGCAGGGAGTGTCTTGCATTGGAAATTATTTGTTCCAAAGGAAGGGACACATATTTCTTCCTATAACCAAAACCAGTCACATGTCCCCTCCCTACTTTAAGTGGGCTAGGAAGTGGCAGTACAATCATCCTATGTCCTGAACATCTGTAATGTACCACAGGTAAGGATAATCCCAGTGTGACATCCCAGCTTGTGTGAATGTTGGAGATCTCGAAAGGCTCTGGAGTTTGGGAATTCTGCTGTTACTCTCAATGGTATCTAAATGGATGGACTTTGTTCCTATACTGAGCACATTCTCTGTGAAGAAATAGTACAAATGAGAGTTTTTTGAGGGGTTTTCCTATGATTTTACCAAATATTCTTTCTTAGAAGTAGTAAGTTCGCTTTCTTTTGGAGAACAGCACTGGACTCTATGTGAGCTAAGGCAACAGGCTTTCCTAACACCCTGCTTTTCTACTTTCTTTCAACCAGATGCAGTGACTGAAGTGAAGACTGACATCTATGTGACCAGTTTTGGCCCTGTGTCAGACACTGACATGGTAAGTATGGTTTCTGCAAAGGTAAAAGTGAAAGATTATGCAACAGGTCAAAGTAAACAAATTGGGGTTTTCCTGTGGCAGGGCCTTGGAACTATATTCTGAGAAGTCTTGTCTCATGAATTCCTTACCCTCACCATCCTACATTTAACTAAATGCATCTTTTGCCCTGCTCTCCCCGCCTATTCACGTATCAAGCATATAACCCTCCATTAGGAGTACCATTCCCTTCTTTCTACAACATGTCTTTCAAAATTCAGCTTGGCTCCCTATTCTCAATTAAACTTTCTCTGACCCTCACCCTTTATATTTGGTCCACCACACACAAATTAGCACAAATAGGTCATATGAGAAGGGCAGGTGGTGGAGGACTCTCAGTCTAGCAACTGGTGGTATCATTTGAGAAGTCCACTCCTTGCAAACAAGCACTCACTGGGGAAGTGGACAGACCACAGCAATGCAAACCATTTGGGGGAAGAGTCAAACCTACTTCTAGACACTGGTTCTTCTATAGATGTGAGTAGGTGTAAGGAGGAGGAGAGCTTCAGAGCAGATTCAAGGAATAGGGCAGGGCACAGCAGAACTGGGCTTCCCAGGTGACTCAGTGGTAAAGAATCTGCCTTCCAATGGGAATGCAGGTTTGATCCCTGGGTTGGGAAAATCCCCATGGAGAAGGAAATGGCAATCCACTCCAGTCTTCTTGCCTGGAGAATCCCATGGACAGAGGAGCCTGGTGGACTGCAGTCCTTGGGGTTGCAAAGAGTTGGACATGACTGAGTGACTAAACGATGACTCTAGCAGAACTAGCAAGGGGATGATTCATGAGCCATCTACGAGGACTTCCCCTGCTCCTACCTTTCTCCCTTGCTGCCAAAGTAAAGAATGCAGTGAAGAGTTCAGACATGAGACCTTGTCATAATGGAGGACCTGATAAATACCTACTTCAGATTCTAAATATTAGATTTTTGAAAGATTATCATGATGCAAGACAAAGAAGCTATTATCTTCTCAGAATGTCTGAAGTTATTAGATGGTCCATAAAGTTTTGTTGAATGCGTGACTTTGGGTTGAAAAAAAAGTCTTAAAATTAGAAAAAAAATATGTTCAAAAATATGAAATGTCCCTGCTCACTATATAGATATTTTTCTTTATCTTCAGTGGGACTACTACTTAGCAGGGTCAAAGCTTGTTTAGATCTTTTGGGTAAACACAAATGGTTGTGTAGCGTCATGATAGATTTTCCTACAGGTAATGCAGAGCCATTATTTTAGAATGATTCATCTGGCAGTCTGTATAGGATGAACTACAAGGGGGAAAAGACTGGGAGCTGAGAAGTGGTTTAGGCATGTCTTTACTGGGGTCTTCCTTCAATCAGGCAAGGTGTAGGAGTCAACTGGAGAAACAAGCTAGTTCTCAGGAGAGGAAGTCATAAGTGGTTGTGAGGCCAGCCAGGGGGATAACCAAATTCTCCAGGCAGGTGCAGCTCTCTTTTTTATTGCTGGGAATTAGTGATTGATTAATATTTTCATAAGAAAGGAACTGTAGCTACTGTTTGAACACACACACACACATACTCACTTTCCCTTATGAATCTACATCCATAAATACATTGAGGCAAAATAAGAAAGTATATGCAGAATAAAAAAAAAAAAACAGCTTACACACTACCCCAGGCACTCCACAGACACACACATACAAACAGATACCCCAATTCTGAGATACTACAGAAATATTCACATAGCCCCTGCCCAAACCAGCTTGTCTCCCTGCTCTTTTCCCACCCAAGAAGGCACACATGGGTATGCACAGGCTCTGGAGACACTTCAAACAATCCAGACGTTTTATCTTCTGAAGTTTCTTCTTCCACTTGTCTGTCCCCCGCACTGACCCATGATTAAGCAGAAATAACAGAATGGTCCTTTCCTGATAGAACAACCTTTGGTCAAATACATTTCAGGTTATTTTTAGCTGAACTTCCATCCTATCACAAGGCAGAATAGCTATGATCAATCTGGCTGGGAAACAAATTTCTGGTGTTTTAAAAATTTTCTTCCCGTACCACTTAATAGACTGGCAATTGTGGCAGGATCAGGGATGACTTCGGAAGAAACATCATATAGTCGTGTGACTTTAGTAATTAACTGAATCAAGAAAGCAAGCTCCCCTGAGCCCACATACTACTTGGAAAAGTAAATGAAAATTAGGGCTAGCTAGCTGGGTTCTTGACTTTCTTCCACTCAAACAGGGAGCTTTGGTGCCTAATTGTCTAAGGAAATAGAGACAGTCTTTTGTTCACAAAGCGGGAAAGTTGTGGTGGCAGTTTGAGCACTGAACCAGCACCAGCCATAGCCCTTTGTAGCCATTGCGCTCCTTGGTTAAACACTGACTCCCACAGACATTGATCCTGAGTTTGACAGCTCAATGAAGAGTCATGTCTGTTTTGTCAATCTCACTACCACCAATGCCTAACTTGGTGTTCGTCAGTTGGCAGACTCTCAACTATTTGTTAAATTTATGAATGAATGAGATGAAACAAATTAAATTTGAGGGGAAAATAATGACTGTGTTCCTCCACTTGGATGAAAGTTCTTCAAAGGCAGAACACATGTCAAATACACTTATTTTTTATTTTATTTTATTTTGAAGTAAAGACTTCCCCAGAATTTTATTTTTAAATAGAGGAAAACAAACCTAACCCCAACATATAAATACTATTAAAAGACAATCATTTATGTTTATATCTAATTTCTTTTTTTAAAATTTATTTATGTTAATTGGAGGCTAATTACTTTACAATATTGTAGTGGTTTTTGCCATACATTGACATGAATCAGCCATGGGTGTACATGTTTTCCCCATCCTGAACCCCTCTCCCACCTCCCTCCTCATCCCGTCCCTCAGGGTCATCCCAGCACACCAGCCCTGAGCACCCTGTCTCATGCATTGAACCTGGACTGGCGATCTGTTTCACATATGATAATATACATGTTTCAATGCTATTCTCTCAAATCATCCCACCCTCGCCTTCTCCCACAGAGTTCAAAAGTCTGTTCTTTACATCTGTGTCTCTTTTGCTGTTTCACATATAGGGTCATTGTTACCATCTTTCTAAATTCCATATATATGCATTAATATACTTTACAAGCATTATGAATAAAAACATGTGTTGACCATTTGTAGCAAATGGAGCTGTATGATCACACAATACATAGTTTTTCAGCAGTAATATTAATCCTGTGTTGATAGTCTCCCAGAAAAGAAACAGAACAAAGGATATAATGTCAATTTGAATGAACTGAAGTCATGTGACTATGATTTTCTATTTTTAGGATATTTTAGACCATTTTCTCAGTCAATATATGGAAAGATGGCAGAGGTGGCAATGACAGGGAGGTTTAATGAAAAATGCAGTTTCATTTCCACTTGTCTCACAAATTGAATCTGTCTATTCCTTACCAGTGAGCAGTGGTTCTTGACCAATGGTAGTTTTCCCTGGTCAAGATCCTCTGAATTAGAATGAAGAAAAAGTGGGATGCTGGTTTAACAATGGTAGGGTATTCAAATGGTCAGTGATTGGAAAGGAAAGTAGAAAGTTAACAGCAAATTTTAAAAATTTATTTATTTTTAATTGAAGGATAATTGCTTTACAGTATTGTGTTGGTTTCTGTCATACATCAACATGAATCAGCCATAGTTAGACATATGTCCCCTCCATCTTGGACCTCCCTCCCACCATCCACCCCATTCCAACAGCTAATATTTTTAAAGAGAGTAGCTATTAAATGTTCTCAACACACATACATGCATGCACACACATAAACAGTGACTACATGTAGTGATAGGTGTGTTAATTTGATTGTGGTAATCATTTCACAATGTATATATTAAATCATCATGTCATGGATCTTTAAAAATCACATCATATAACCAAAATATGCAATTTTTATTTGTCAATCATGCCTTAATAATCTGGGAGAAACTTCCTAGGCTATATAGTGGACAGCCAGGTAATGATGAAAGTAGACAATACACTAACAGAACTAACCACCTAGCTTAACCAAAATAAACTAATTTATTTAAAAAATGGAGGCATGGGAAATGAGGACCCATAAGATATATTATAATCTTAATTCTTTTTAACAGATTCAGGTGATATACATTTTAGTTGGACTTCTGCTTATGAAAGTCATGCAGTTATCAAAGTATCGAAAGACTGCATGGGAAAAAATGGTGTTAAATAAAAAGAAAGTCCACATAGGGACTTTTTTCCCGTGGTAGTGGACTTGAAATTATTGGACCTGTTTCTTCCCCAACACTGGAATAAAGTGGCTGTGTCCACTTCAAGTCCTCCCTTACTGGTGTCCTCATGCATAGAGTGAAGGGGAGCATTTTGAAAGCCTCATAAGCTGTCAGTTTCCTCTTATTCTATAGTATACCATATTCCCAGATGCAACATTAGAAAGGAGTTCATGTCTGTAGTGTTTTGCCTAGGAGTCCATGATCATGAATCTCCTGGACTACTCTTTTGTAGACAGGCAGAACACATAAACAATACTAGTAAGACTATTTCAGAAGCTAAATACAACTGAAAGAGGCATGTGGATTGTGGTTTTCTTAAACAGAGAATAGAGAGGAGGCAAAGAGCAAAGGGAGGACTGGATGGTCCCGAGACCCTGCTAAAGTTGATCCAGCCACACACGCCCTTTCTGGAAGCCTGCATTGATACACAGCACAGTGTTAGAGAGTTGAAGACATTCAAGCTTCAACACCAAGCCAGAAATTCTTCCCCTTGAGCTTTGTGTCATCTCTGAGCAGTGTAGGAAATGTATTAAGTACCTTTCCCAGGAGGCAGACTTAGGCTTATTATCTGGAAGATTTGATTTAAATGCCTCACAAAACAACAGAATTCATTTGTCAATTTGGAGGCAATCATCCTTGGAGAGTATACAAAGGCTCAATTTGCAAGGAAGGAATTGATTGCATTTCTAGAAGGTCAGGTCAAAATTGAATTACTTTTAGCCAAAGGTCATGCGATACTTATAGAGCAAATAATTACTATGTGATTTTCCCCAATAGTTTTGACTGTGTAGAGAATAACACATTAAAAAACTGGGTAACCATCACCCAGATTTTTTAAGCCTGGTGTGCTGTAATTCATGGAGTCGCAAAGAGTCGGGCACAACTGAATAACAACTTTTTTAAATCTTGAACCTTTTCCTATATTTCTTTTCATATTAGAAATATAATCTTTAAAGATATAAATAAATCCCCTGTGTATCCTCCTGATCCTATTTCTCTCCTTCCCTTCCTCCTCAGAGATAATAATAACCATGAATTTGCTTTTTTTTGCCATTCCAATGCATACTCTAGACCTATAACTGAGGATGTATTTGTTGTTCAGTCACTAAATTGTGTCCAACTCTTTGCAACCCCATGGACTACAGCATACCAGGGTCCTCTATCCTCCGCTATCTCCTGGAGTCTGCTCAAATTCCTGTCCATTGAGTTAGTGATGCTATCTAACCATCTCATCTTCTGCCGCCCCCTTCTCTTTCCCAGCATCAGGGTCTTTTCCAAAGAGTTGGCTCTTTGTATCAGGTGGCCAAAGTATTGGAGCTTCAGCATTAGTTCTTCCAATGAATATTCAGGGTTGATTTACTTTAGGATTGACTGGTTTGATCTCCTTGCTGTCCAAAGGACTCTCAAGAGTCTTTTCCAGCACTGCAGTTTGAAAGCACCAATTCTTCAGTGCTCAGCCTGCTTTATGGTCCAACTCTATATATATCATATGAAATAGCAATATTATAATGAATAAAATAATAGTGGTTTTCATGTTTTCAAACTATAATAATTAAAATGTGTCATAGCTTATCATTTTACAACGTATCTTTTACTGTACTGAAAGTTATTTTTGATGCTCTTAACCTAGTTCATTTAACTGCTATAGACTTTTAAAGCATATGAATATTTATTAATATTAATATATTCAATTCTCATGTCAATGTGCATTTAAACTGTTTCCAGCTTTTTTCTATTAAAAACAATTGTTTTTTGCTATTAAAAACAAATGTTCTTGTACACATCTTTTTGTGAACACGTTTGAGTTTCTGTAGGGTGTGTACCTACAGATAACATTTCTGATTTGCAGGGTTTGCAAACATTTCACATTTTTCAGATAGGGCCAAATAATTCTTGTGATGAGGTTGTACCAATTTCTTATCCTATTAGAAGTGTATGAGCTCCATTTCTCTGCACTTTTGATAATGATTCATATTGTTGCACTTTGTTTTTGCCATTCTGATGTATATGAAATGACATCTAATTGATATTATTTGCATATTTCTGATGAACTTTGAAGTTAAGCATCTTTTTATGTGTTTAGTAGCCAATGTATACCACTAAAGACAAGATACTTGTTACCACCTGAATTAGCAAAAGTAGAAACTCCATGTAGATCCTGTTTTCTCATGCTGTAACTTCTGAATTGAAGTTTCTTGTGGCATTTGTGTGCTTGGTGATAACTAGGGCATTTAGTCTGATTCTAACTACAAGAAAAGCTGGGAATTTTGAGTTTTGGCTCAATTTAGGAAGGCAGAACTTATAATATGGGAATTTCTATAAAATATCCTAGAAAGGCCAAACAAATGACTATGGGCAAAAATGAATATGGCAGATATGCACTCTGTTCTAGTTCTAATTTTCTAAAAAGTATGTGTTTAATTGAAAAATTTTCAACTTCTGTTTTGTCCCCTATTAGGATGATTGTTTGATTTTTTTTCTTTTAATCTGTTAACATGTCTAATTAAATTAACAGGTTTTTCTACTTATTAGGACATCTTTACATTCTCTGGAAGAATAAAACTTGATAATGATATTTAAAATATTTTATTTCTTTATTTATTTGACTGTGCTGGGTCTTTGTTGGGAGGGAGGTCAGAGAGGGAGGGGATATATATATATATATATATATATATATATATATCTGATTTACTTTGTTGTACAGCAGAAACTAATACAACAGCAGAAAAATTCATGCAATATCAATTAGATGTCATTTCATATGAAGTATTGAATACAAGATTTCATTTTGTAAGTGTTTTCACTGTTTTTCAGTTCTAAGTATTTTCTAATATCATTTATGATTTCTTCTTTTGTTTTTTGGAAAATTTTTAGTGTTTTCTAATTTTCAAATGCAAAACTTTGTTATTAATTTCTAATTTAATGCCTCATATTAAAAGAAGATGGTGTATAGGATATGTAATCTTTTTTGTTTCTTTGATTTGCTTTATTACAGCATATGATCATCTATTTTTGGTGAAAAAGATATGTTAACTAATTGTTAAGTAGATAAGTATATGTGTATTCCTTAGTTCATGGTTATCAAAAGGATTCTTTACATGCTTTCATCATACAAATTATTGGCCTGATTGGTCTTCCATTTATTGAAAATCTATGGGTTTGTCATTTTCTCCTTGTAATTAAGTTTTTGCCTTACATATTTTGAATCCATGTTACCCATACATAAATTTTTTTTTTACCTGATACACATTTTTAGTATAATAGTTTGTCCTGAAGAAAAGTGTTTATCTTACCGTCCATGCTATTTGTATTTTATAGTTCTGTGACTTTATCTTGATCAAAATTTGCCCATATATGTTTCCATCACTTCATTTTCAACCTGTGTTTTTATGCGCCCTTAAGTTGTGACTCTTCTATATATAATACACAATAAATAACTACATTATTTGTTTATCATTAGATTATATTGCTTATTTCTATTGTCTTATATATTCTTTCCCCTCATGTTCTTATATGCTTTATTTTTTCTTTCCTTTCTGTGGGATTGAAGCATTTTTCTACATTCCCATTTGTTTTTCTCTTTTGTAAGTTTCACATTCTGTTTCTAGTATATCCTTGGTGATTACCTTGTTAATATATATACTTGACCTTAAATTTAATATCTCCACTCTTCTCCAAATAATACAAGAATATGTCAATCCACGTCTCTTTGCTTCCTCCCTCCATTTGGTTGCTGTCATTATTTATTCTACTTTGTTTTCATAGCCCTTATCATCATTTGTAGAGAGCCATTATTTGTTTAATTTACCCATAAGCTTGTCAGCACTTTTGGTCACCATTCCTTCTTGTGTCTTCCTGCTGGTTTCATTTTCAACCACATGAAAAATTATTTTAGCAGTTCCTTTCCTAAGGATTCATTCAATCATTTTTTAATTCAAAAATATTTATAGATTAGCTACTATAGATCAGGTAGGGTTTTAGGTGCTAGGGATATAGCAGTGAACTAAATAAAGTCTCTGTTCTTGTGCAGCATCCAGGCTAGTGGAATGAAAGAAAGAGCAAGCAAATGAAAGTACATTTTTTTCAGAGCTATCTGACAAAATAATGCATGAAAAAACATAATGCATAGTAAGGGGAAGAGGGATTACTCTTTATGATAGGATGGTCAAAGAATACTTCTCTGATATGGAGATTTCTGAAAGAGGCCTGAATTCTGTGAGTGACCCAGCCATGAGAAAAAATGTATTTTATTTACCTAAACTCATCTTTATTTTGAAACCACTCTTACATATTAATCTAGTTGGCTATACAATTCTTTTGACTTCTATTGTTGCTTTCAAGAAGTCTGCTATCAAATTGTCACCTCTTTATAGATAATATGCCTATTCTATTTTGTTGTTTTTAAGATCTCCTCTTTGGTATTTTTCAAATTCATTGTGTATTGGCTTGGATATATTTTATTATACTAAGCTCACAACTGATTAAGGTTTTTTTATTAATAAATTTATTCATTTTAATTGGAGGCTAACTACTTTACAATACTGTAGCGATTTTGCCATACATTGTCAGGAATCAGCCACGGGTGTACATGTGTTCCCCATCCTGAACCCCCCCCACCCACCTCCTTCCCCATCCCATCCCTCTGGGTCATCCCAGGGCACCAGCCCCGAGCACCCTGTCCCATGCATCGAACCTGGACTGGTGATCCATTTCACATATGATAATATACATGTTTCAAAGCTATTCTCCCAAATCTTCCCACCCTCACCCTCTCCCACAGAGTCCAAAAGACTGTTCTATACATGTGTGTCTCTTTTGCTGTCTTGCATACAGGGTTATCATTACCATCATTCTAAATTCCATATATATGCGTTAGTATACTGTATTGGTGTTTTTCTTTCTGGCTTACTTCACTCTGTATAATAGGCTCCAGGTTCATCCCCCTCATTAGAACTGATTCAAATGTATTCTTTTTAATGGCTGAGTAATACTCCATTATGTATATGTACCACAGCTTTCTTATCCATTCATCTGCTGATGGACATCTAGGTTGCTTCCATGTTCTGGCTATTATAAACAGTGCTGTGATGAACATTGGGGTACACGTGTCTCTTTCAATTCTGGTTTCCTTGGTGTGTATGCCCAGCAGTGGGATTGCTGGGTCATATGACAGTTCTATTTCCAGTTTTTTAAGGAATCTCCACACTGTTCTCCATAGTGGCTGTACTAGTTTGCATTCCCACCAATAGTGTAAGAGGGTTCCCTTTTCTCCACACCCTCCCCAGCATTTATTGCTTTGTAGACTTTTTGATAGCAGCCATTCTGACTGGCGTGAAATGGTACCTCATTGTGGTTTTGATTTGCATTTCTCTGATAATGAGTGATGTTGAGCATCTTTTCATGCATTTGTTAGCCATCTGTATGTCTTCTTTGGAGAAGTGTCTGTTTAATTCTTAGGTCCATTTTTTGATTGGGTCGTTTATTTTTCTGGAATTGAGCTGCAGGAGTTGCTTGTATATTTTTGAAATTAATTTTTTGTCAGTTGCTTCATTTGCTATTATTTTCTCCCATATATAGTTTCCTTCTTTGTGCAAAAGCTTTTAAGTTTAATTAGGTCCCATTTGTTTATTTTTGCTTTTATTTCCATTACTCTGTGAGCTGGGTCATAGAGGATCCTGCTGTGATTTATGTCGCAGAGTGTTTTGCCTACGTTTTCCACTAGGAGTTTTATAGATTCTGGCCTTACATTTAGATCTTTAATCCATGTTGAGTTTATTTTTGTGTATGGTGTTAGAAAGTGTTCTAGTTTCATTCTTTTACAAGTGGTTGACCAGTTTTCCCAGCACCACTTGTTAAAGAGATTATCTTTTCTCTGTTGTATATTCTTGCCTCCTTTGTCAAAGATAAGGTATCCAAAGGTGCATAGATTTATCTCTGGGCTTTCTATTATGTTCCATTGATCTGTATTTCTGTCTTTGTGCCAGTACCATACTGTCTTGAAGAGTGTAGCTCTGTAATACAGCCGGAAGTCAGGCAGATTGATTCCTCCAGTTCCATTCTTCTTTCTCAACATTGCTTTGGCTATTTGAGGTTTTCTGTATTTTCATACAAATTGTGAAATTATTTGTTCTAGTTCTGTGAAATGGAGAAGGCAATGGCAACCCACTCCAGTACTCTTGCCTGGAGAATCCCATGGATGGAGGAGCCTGGTAGGCTACAGTCCATGGGGTCACAAAGAGTCGGACACGACTGAGCAACTTCACTTTCTTTCTTTCTTTGTTCTGTGAGCAACCCTAGCAGTGCCTCAGGTTAGGGCTTTTCGCAGGATAGTTCTCTCTCTCTTTCTTCTCTCTCTCTCTCTGGCTATCCCGCAGTTTGGGTTGCTATCTCAGGTTAGTTCCTTCATATTGCCCTCAGGGCATTCCAGCTGGTCCTTACCCTAAGCAGTGCAGCCGGCACCTCCCTGATCAGCCCCTACTTGCTGGTGGCGGCTGTGAGCACTGGGAGTTGCCGTTAGGCACGTGGTCTGTTGGTTTTTAATTATTTATGTATTTATTTTTCCTCCTGGTTATGTTGCCCTCTGAGATTCTAAGATTCCCCACAGACCCGCCAGTGAGAGTGTTTCCTGGTGTTTGGAAACTTCTCTTTTAAGACTCCCTTCCTGGGATACATCTCCTCCCTACCTCTTTTGTCTCTCTTTTTATCTTTTATATTTTGTCCTACCTCCTTTCAAAGACAGTGGGCTGCATTTCTGGGTGCCTGATGTCCTCTGCCAGCATTAAGAAGTTGTTTTGTGGAATTTTCTCAGTGTTCAAATGTTCTTTCGATGAATTTGTGGGGGAGAAAGTGGTCTCCCTGTCCTATTCCTCCACCATCTTAAGACTGCCCCCTGATTAAGGTTCCTGAAACTAAGATACTTATACTAATATTTCAACAATTCTGAGAAACTTTCATCCATTAGTATTTTATTGTTCCTCATTTTCTCTATTCTCTAACTTTCAGTATAGTTCAGTTCAGTCACTCAATCGCATCTGACTCTTTGCGACCCCATGGACTGCAGCACGCCAGGCTTCCCTATCCATCACCAACTCCCAGAGTTTATCCAAACTCATGTCCATAATTTTAGAACTTTGTTAGAAATATACACTGAAAAAGTTTTCTTCACATGTATTTTCTAGTTCACTAATCTCTGTTCAATAATATCTAATCTTCTATATAACATATCCATTGACTTTTTATTTTTGTTTCACAGAACATTTACTTCAAATAGATGGCTACTCCATTTCTTCTGAGGGATTCCTGCCCGCAGTAGTAGATATAATGGTCATCTGAGTTAAATTCACCCATTCCAGTCCATTTCAGTTTGCTGATTCCTAGTATGTCAACATTCACTCTTGCCATATCTTGTTTGACCACTTCCAATTTGCCTTAATTCATGGACCTGACATTCCAGGTTCCTATGCAATATTGCTTTTTATAGCATTGGACCTTGCTTCTATCACCAGTCACATCCACAGCTGGGTATTGTTTTTGCTTTGGCTCCATCCCTTCATTCTTTCTGGAGTTATTTCTCCACTGATCTCCAGTAGCATATTGCACCTACTGACCTGGGGAGTTTCTCTTTCAGTATCCTATCATTTTGCCTTTTCATACTGTTCATGGGGTTCTCAAGGCAAGAATACTGAAGTGGTTTGCCATTTCCTTCTCCAGTGGACCACATTTTGTCAGATCTCTCCACCATGACCCGCCCATCTTGGGTTGCCCCACGGACATGGCTCAGTTTCATTGAGTTAGACAAGGCTGTTGTCCTAGTGTGATTAGATTGACTAGTTTTCTGTGAGTATGGTTTCAGTGTGTCTGCCCTCTGATGCCCTCTTGCAACACCTACCGTCTTACTTCGGTTTCTCTTACCTTGGGCGTGGGGTATCTCTTCACGGCTGCTCCAGCAAAGTGCAGCCAATGCTCCTTACCTTGGACGAGGGGTATCTCCTCACCGCCGCCCTTCCTGACCTTCAGCGTGGGATAGCTGATTCTTTACCAGCTGAGTCGCCAAAAAAGCCCAAGAATACTGGAGTGGGTAGCCTATTCCTTCTCCAGTGGATCTTTCTGACCCAGGAATTGAACCAGGTCTCCTGCATTGCAGGCAGATTCTTTACCCACTGAGCTATCAGGGAAGCCCTCATATGTGAGGTTCTTGAGGGGTGAGCTATATATCGTATTGGCTGACTCTTGCTTATGACCATTTCCTTAGGTGTTTTATTGTTGTGAATTACATACATTTTTTCAGCAAGCATTTATTTATGGCTATGCCCCTCTAGAGTATTTGCTTTTGTAAGTCAGTCTAGCGGTATCCCCATCCTGAGACCTATTTTTATGTTAATTTCTCAACTTGTAAGACCCAAACCAGGTGTACATTTAAATATTTAGCTCAGATTAAATTTGAAGTTGCTAAATCTCAGTAGAAATGCTTCCCCTTACCCCTTCTCTATTTCATAATTCATGCTTGGATAAGTTTCCTTTCTTCATTTTCATGCTGTGGATTGGTTTTGTCTGGTTCATTTTATTTAATTCACCCTTATGCTGAGGGGCTTCCCTTGTGCCTTAGCTGGTAAAGAATCCGCCTGCAATGCAAGAGACCTGGGTTTAATCCCTGGGTTGGGAAGATCCCCTGGGGAAGGGAAAGGCTACCCACTCCAGTATTCTGGCCTAGAAAATTGCAAGGACTATACTGTCCATGGGGTTGCAAAGAGTCAGACATGACTGAGCGACTTTCACTTCACTTCACTATGCTGAGGTCAGAGCCCTTCAGGGTGTTGGTTTTGTGTGGGAATCTAATTCCAGTTTTAAACCTAGCATAGTCCTGGCTTACACCTGTCATTCTGATATAATTATTGATAAAGCCTCCTCTCATTCTCAAAAATGGTCCAGTTTAGATAATAGATTATATAATATCTTAATCCTTAAGCAGGGGTGTTCTTAGTGTTCTGCTGCTGCTAAGTTGCTTCAGTCGTGTCCGACTCTGTGCAACCCCATAGACGGCAGCCCACCAGGCTCCTCTGTCCCTGGGATTCTTCAGGCAAGAATACTGGAGTGGTTTGCCATTTTCTTCTCCAATGCATGCATGCATGCTAAGTCACTTCAGTCATGTCCGATTCTGTGCGACCCCATAGACGGCAGCCCACCAGGCTCCACTGTCCACAGGATTCTCTAGGCAAGAACACTGGAGTGGGTTGCTATTTCCTTCTCCTCTTAGCGTTCTAGAGAAGGAGAAAAGCCAGACTGGCTAATTTATGGAGGTACAAATGGTTGGAGAAGAGCTTAGAGAAAATAAGGGCCAGTTTATGAAGTACTTTCTAGGTAAGGAAAAGGTATTGGTATTTATTCCAAATATAATTAGAAGCCACTGAGGGGGCTTCCCTAGTGGCTCAGTGTTAAAGAATCCTGATATAATGCAGGAGACGCAGGTTTGATCCCTAGGTTGAGAAGATCCCCTGGAGAAGGAAATGGCAAGCCACTTCAGTATTCTTGCCTGGAAAATACCATGGACAGAAGAACCTGGCAGGCTACAGTCCAAGAAGTCACGAAAGAGTTGAATACGACTTAGTGACTCAACAACAACAACATATTTTAAGCAGCTGCTGACTGCCTTGTTTTACCTGACTACCTAGATGTGTCTCCTATCCCTTGTGTAGTTTAGTAGCCAGTCAAAGATTTGGGCAGAGTTTGTACTCAGAATTTCAGACTTACCCTTTGAATGGTTTTGGTTTTTTCTCAAGGCTTCCCCCTGAATTTTCAGTTCTTTGGTCAACTTTGAGCTCTTTCTTCTGAGGTATATTAAGCCAATAATTTTTCTGATTTCTGCCAAATACACAAACATCACCCACCACAGATTTGTCATCTTTCATTTACTGGAGGATTCCCTTATTGTTTCTGTCTGCCTTTTTCCCAGAGCCCCAGTTTTTTCATTTGTATGTAGTGGTCAGCCAGGGTTTGGGGCAAAGTATATACTGGGGTTTGAGTTCCCATCCCCTCAGTGACTCTCTTGCTTCCAGGATTCCTACCCCCTAAGATTCCAGATGCTTATCCACTTTGAGCCATTAAGGCTGTGATATTGGACATAGAAATTCTAGGTTTGGGAGATCACCTTTAGAAAAGAAAGCCACAAACCCAATTTTAACCTGTTGCTGTTGCTATCTTTCAAGAGTAAACTTTCTTCAAGTTTCTGTCTGCTTTCAGTCATTTCCCATTGGTTTCAAATTGTCTATCTATCTATATGTTTTGGTTCAAATTTTATGATTAATAACTACAAGAAGATATATCCAAATGATTTAGTCTGCTGTTACCAACATCAGTAATGTTTATTGTTCTTTGAATTTGTATTTAGATGAATGGCAATTTTGAAAATTTTCTCCATGTTTATTAACAATTTCTATCTGTTTCATGAATTTTTCTGTTCATGTCATTTACCCATTTTTCTATTTGTGTGTTTGTTTTTCCTTATCTGTAAAGGTGCTTGACTTATTGAAGATAAGATATTAACTCATTAGATACACTGTTAGTTTGAGAATCAAATGAAATGTGTTTTAAAATTTAAGGTTTTGGTTGTATGGCAGTTGTTATATTGGCTTTTGATGTTCATATGGGATCATTTAGTAGAAGAGACAAGGTTAGGAGTTTGCATTTATTAGAGATGCCACTGCATAGAGAAGGAAGCTCTTGCCTTTTCATAAGGCAAAGTCTTGTGTTCAGATTGTATGATGTGCAGGGCAGCATTGGCAGTGATCTTCCTAAGTGAAATCTTCTTGGACATATTATTTATGTACTTATTGATTACCATGACATTATTTCTCAATCATAGTCATTTGCCCTACTTGCCAGTAACTGCTGTCAATAGATTGCTGCTTCTCTGCATCAGAGGAAATACTGCAAAGTAGTTAATATTTGCTAAGGGCACTGTGGATCCTCACCAGAACTCTGCTGAAATGTTGTTCTCTCTTTTTGTCCTTAGGAGTACACCATTGATGTATTTTTTCGACAGACATGGCATGATGAAAGACTGAAATTTGATGGACCCATGAAGATCCTTCCACTGAATAATCTCCTGGCTAGTAAGATCTGGACCCCTGACACCTTCTTCCACAATGGCAAGAAATCAGTGGCCCATAACATGACCACACCTAACAAGCTGCTCAGACTGGTGGACAATGGAACCCTCCTCTACACAATGAGGTCAGAGAGTGCCCAGCTCATCTAAAGTATCATGGGGGTAGGACCAGGGTTGAAAGCAAACTTACAAATTAGAAATGCACATAGAGGCATACATTTCCTAACATAGCTACAGGCATGTGCACTTACAGACCTAATATTATATATACACATATAAATACAGAGTTGGCTAACAAGCACATGAAAAACTGCTCATCATCACTCACTAATTATCAGAGAAATGCAAATCAAAACCACAATGAGGTATCATCTCATACTGATCAGAATGGCTATCAAACACATGTATACCTGTGGCGGATTCATTTTGATATTTGGCAAAACTAATACAGTTATGTAAAGTTTAAAAATAAAATAAAATTTAAAAAAAAAGCCTATAAATTAATAAGTTCTGGAAAAGGTGTGGAGGAAAGAGAACCCTCCTACACTGTTGGTGGGTATGTATATAGGACAGCTACTATGGAGAGCTGTATGGAGGTTCCTTAAAAAACTGAACATAGAGCTACCATATGACCCAGCAATCCCACTCCTGGGCACATACCTGGACAAAACTATAATTTGAAAAGATACACGCACCCCTATGTTTATAGCAGCACTATTTACAATAGCCAAAACATGGAAACAACACAAGTGTCCATTAATAGATGATTGCTTTAAGAAGATGTGATACACACACACACACAGTGGAATATTACTCAGCCATAAAAATATAATGAAATACTGCCATTTGCAACAGCATGGATGGACCTAGAAAATATACTAAGTGAAGTAAGTCAGACAAAGATAAATATTATATACTATCACTTATATGTGGAATCTAAAAAATAATACAAATGAATCCTATACAAAACAGAAATAGACTCACAGACATAGAAAACAAACATGTTTACCAAAAAGGTTGAAATGGAGGTGAAAGGGATAAATAAGGAGTTTGTGTATGAGATTAACAGATACACACTACTATATATAAAGTAGATTAAAAAAAAACAAGGACTAATTGTTACCACATGGGAAACTATACTCAATACTTATAATAATGGAAAGTAATCTGAAATATATATATATATATATATATATATATATATATAACTGATCACTGTGCTGTACACCTGAAACTAACACAGTATTGCAAATCAACTCTATTTCAATAAAAAATAGAGAATTGTCCATATGAACATTTTCAGACACACAGAGATATACTTTCACAATGTATAAATGTTTATGTGTACTCAGAGACATGTAATACACAGGTGTATACATAGTCAAAGTGAAAGTGAAGTGAAAATGAAAGTTTTTCAGTCATGTCCAACTCTTTGCGACCCCATGGACTATAGCCCACCAGGCTCCTCAGTCCATGGAATTCTCCAGGCAAGATACTAGAGTGGGTTGTCATTCCCTTCTTCAGGGGATCTTTCCGACCCAAGGATTGAACCAGGGTCTACTGCACTGCAGGCAGATTCTTTACCATCTGAGCCACCAGGGAATCCCTATACAAAGTCAAGGGTACTTAAATACAGACTCACAACCACATACACAGGCATGAACACGGTGACAGAATAGCATCTAGGTTTAACTGCAGCAATAGTCTATCTGTATGGTGCAGAATGATGAGAATCAAGTGAGATGTTAGCTATTTTCTGAAACATACAATGTAATATATATAAATGCAAAATTATAGCAACATATATGTCATGCCACGTTGCATGGGAATGCTGAGAAATAAATGAATTTCCAAACAACTTGAGAATATATCTTTTTATAATATATATATTTCCACATATATATATGTGGAAATATATATATTTCATACTTTTCTACTCCTAAAGTATAAAAACTATAACAATTTTTATGTTTTTCATGACTCATTATTATCATTAGAGTTTTTAGGTAAGGAAATTTTGCTTTTAAAATGAATAACTTTATTTTTTTAATATAAATTTATTTATTTTAATTGGAGGTTAATTACTTTACAATATTCTATTGGTTTTGCCATACATCAACATGAATCCGCCACGGGTATACACGTGTTCCCCATCCTGAACCCCTCTCCCTCCTCCCTCCCCGTACCAAAACGAATAACTTTAAATGCCTTTCCAGTTCAGTAAGATTCTTTGCCCCAACACTGAAAAACTTTCTTGGTTCTTGTTTTTTGATTTTTCTAGTTGCTCTGCTGTCATTTGTCACTTCCTAGGGCTCTCTCCTACATTAACGAGTATCAATTTTAAGTAACTTAGTGAACATTTATTGAATGGGAAAAATATGATCTTTCAGTGCAGGCTCTGTGGTATTTTAAGTTTATGCATTTGTTATTATACACAATGAATCTCAAATAATACAAGCCTGATAAACATGTGATGAATATATGAAGTGTGCTTGCCTATATGGTATATGCTATTCTTTCTTTACTTTAAATTTACTATTTATTTTTTCTGAGAGACAAGAAGATGGACAAGGAAAAATAGATAGTAAGTGAATTGTTAAGAGAAAAGTTGAATTAATGAAGAAGAGCTGAGAGAGTAGAGGAGAGAATCATGGAGAAAAGGGAAGTGGATAGAAGTGGAAAGAATAATGTGGAGATGAGGTCAATAAAATTAACATATATATTTATTTTATTGGTGTACTCCAAGATCTTTTCTACACATACACATAAATCATTCAAGAACAAATGGGTAAAGAAAAGAGAGACTATGAGAGGAGCAAAAGAATAGAAAAATTGGTTTAAAAAAAAGGAGAAGATAAAATTTAAAAGCTAGATATTAGAATATCCTAAAAGTAAAAGGAAAATTTGGAGAAAAGTGTGAAGTAAATGAGAAGAAAGAAAAGAAGACATAGAGAAGTAAAGCAAGAGACAGTGGAGGGAGCAAAATTTTTGATGGAAGATTAGTAGTATTCATTAATTCATTTATTTATTCACCAAACATATTTTGACCTCCTAATACATACATGGCCCTGGACTAGGTTCTGGGTATGCAAACATTGATGATAAGATTTTAAGACAGTAGGGAGATGCCTAGTAGATAATCACAAAAAAATTAAATGATAAACTTATGAGTAATTATGAAAGAAAAGGTCATCTAACTCATTTTTTGGATCAACTTGAACAAAGAGTTGCTGGATGAGGTTAACACCCAAGTTCCTGATTATTAGTATTGACATTCAGTTTTGTTTTATTGCAAATGTAGTCAAGAAAATTGTAGGTGGAAAGTGGAGGAAAGGGAGGAGGGACATCCAGGCAGAGAAAACCAATTGAGCAGTTGGAGGAAATTCAATGGTATATTATAAGCAAGAAAATGAGGTGGTCAGGTTTTTTAATGCTATATATGGTACCCTAGTTACTAAGCAAAGGATGCATTTTAAGGGAACAAGAGTGGAAATAGGGAAACTGGTTAGGAGACAGCTTAAACAGTTTAGATGAGGAGTGGTGAAACTCCAACTCAGGACAATGGATTAAAATGGAGAAAGGGAGGTACACTGAGGAAATAGTAACAACTACCAATGTCAGAATGAGAGCAAAGAGGAGGAGCCAAGGCAGAAGGGAGCCAAGGCAGAAGGTACCCAAGGAAAATGGTGAATGATGGTGTTACAAACTGGGGTACATGACATGAGATTTAGGAAAAGTTTAGATAGAATAAATCTGTGAGGTTAATTTTGGGCAAGATAAGCTTAAGACGATTGTAAATTATCCAGAGGCAGAAGTCTAATCAGTTCAGTTCAGTTCAGTTACTCAGTCGTGTCTGACTTTTTCTGACCCCATGAATCGCAGCACACCAGGCCTCCCTGTCCATCACCAACTCCTGGAGTTCACTCAGACTCATGTCCATCGAGTCAGTGATGCCATCCAGCCATCTCATCCTCTGTCATCCCCTTCTCCTCCTGCCCCCAATCCCTCCGAGCATCAGAGTCTTTTCCAATGAGTCAACTCTTTGCATGAGGTGGCCAAAGTACTGGAGTTTCAGCTTTAGCATCGTTCCTTCCAAAGAAATCCCAGGGCTGATCTCCTTCAGAATGGACTGGTTGGATCTCCTTGCAGAAGTCTAATAGCAGTTGAATATTCAAGTCATAAGACCAGAAGAGAGACACAAGCAAGAGAGGTAAATTTTCGTATTGTCAATATGATGGTACAACCATGTACGTGCGTGTGATCACTTCAGGAAAGTATATTCAGTGAGAGGAAAATCATGCCAAGCATTCAATCATGTACCATTACTATCATTAAAGCAGAAGGGAAGAAAGAAGAACCTATGAAGGAGAACAAGAAGAAAAAGAAAGGAAGGTGTTAATAGAACTACTAGTGTGTAGTATCTTGAAAGTTAAGTGTGGTAGTCAATACTGCTACTTCCACTATTTCCAGTTCACTTCCCTCTGGATATGTGTTAGTATTTCACTTTCATAGAACCTTGGACAAATGACTGGCTTTGGCTAACCAAATGTGAGTGGAAATAACATGTGTGATTTCTGAGGAAGGATTGGAAACTTTATTTAAGGTGTACGTTTTAAAATTTTCATCTCTGTTCAAAAGTTTTGTGGTTAGTGGAAACTATTATAACTGCTTCCATATCAGTACACTTTGGAAACACTGTGATCACTCAGGAACTAGAATATTGTACTTTTTAATTCATTAAATTAAGTATCATTGACATTGTACGGGAGGCAGGGATCAAGACCATCCCCATGGAAAAGAAATGGAAAAAAGAAAAATGGCTGTCTGGGGAGGCCTTACAAATAGCTGTGAAAAGAAGAGAAGCAAAAAGCAAAGGAGAATAGGAAAGATATAAGCATCTGAATGCAGAGTTCCAAAGAACAGCAAGGAGAGATAAGAAAGCCTACCTCAGCGATCAATGCAAAGAAATAGAGGAAAACAACAGAATGGGAAAGACTAGAGATCTCTTCAAGAAAATTAGAGATACCAAGAGAACATTTCATGCAAAGATGGGCTCGATAAAGGACAGAAATGGTATGGACCTAACAGAAGCAGAAGATATTAAGAAGAGGTGGCAAGAATACACAGAAGAACTGTACAAAAAAGATCTTCACGACCCAGATAATCACGATGGTGTGATCACTCACCTAGAGCCAGACATCCTGGAATGTGAAGTCAAGTGGGCCTTAGAAAGCATCACTATGAACAAAGCTAGTGGAGGTGATGGAATTCCAGTTGAGCTATTTCAAATCCTAAAAGATGATGCTGTGAAAGTGCTGCACTCAATAAGCCAGCACATTTGGAAAACTCAGCAGTGGCCACAGCACTGAAAGAGGTCAGTTTTCATCCCAATGGCAAAGAAAGGCAATGCCAAAGAATGCTCAAACTACTGCACAATTGCACTCATCTCACACGGTAGTAAAGTAATGCTCAAAATTCTCCAAGCCAGTCTTCAGCAATACATGAACTATGAAATTCCAGATGTTCAAGCTGGTTTTAGAAAAGGCAGAGGGACCAGACATCAAATTGCCAGCATCCCCTGGATCATGGAAAAAGCAAGAGAGTTCCAGAAAAACATCTATTTCTGCTTTTTGACTATGCCAAAGCCTTTGACTCTGTGGATCACAATAAACTGTGGAAAATTCTGAAAGAGATGGGAATACCAGACCACCTGACCTGCCTCTTGAGAAACCTATATGCAGGTCAGGAAGCAACAGTTAGAACTGGACATGGAACAACAGACTGATTCCAAATAGGAAAAGAAGTGTGTCAGGGCTGTATATTGTCACCCTGCTTATTTAACTTCTATGCAGAGTACATCATGAGAAACGCTGGGCTGGAAGATTCCACAAGCTGGGATCAAGATTGCCTGGAGAAATATCAATAACCTCAGATATGCAGATGACACCACCCTTATGGCAGAAAGTGAATAGGAACTAAAAAGCCTCTTGATGAAAGTGAAAGTGGAGAGTGAAAAAGTTGGCTTAAAGCTCAACATTCAGAAAACTAAGATCATGGCATCTGGTCCCATCACTTCATGGGAAATAGATGGGGAAACATTGGAAACCATGTCAGACTTTATTTTGGGGGGCTCCAAAATCACTGGAGATGGTGATTGCAGTCCTGAAATTAAAAGACGCTTACTCCTTGGAAGGAAAGTTATGACTGACCTAGATAGCATATTCAAAAGCAGAGACATTACTTTGCCAATAAAGGTCCATCTAGTCAAGGCCATGGTTCACCCAGTGGTCACATATGGATGTGAGAGTTGGACTGTGAAGAAAGCTGAGTGCTGAAGAATTGATACTTTTGAACTGTGGTGTTGGAGAAGACTCTTGAGAGTCCCTTGTACTGCAAGAAGATCCAACCAGTCCATTCTAAAGGAGATCAGTCCTGGGTGTTTTTTGGAAGGAATGATGCTAAACTGAAACTCCAATACTTTGGCCACCTCATCGAAGGGTTAACTCATTGGAAAAGACTCTGATGCTGGGAGGGATTGGGGGCAGGAGGAAAAGGGGACGACAGAGGATGAGATGGCTGGATGGCATCACCGACTCAATGGACAAGAGTTTGAATTAACTCCAGGAGTTGGTGATGGACAGGGAGACCTGGTGTGCTGCAATTCATATGGTCACAAAGAGTTGGACACGACTGAGTGACTGAACTGAACTGAACTGAAATATCATTTTGTTCAATTAATTTGCAGCACTGGTGTTAAAGTTCATTTATCTTTTTAAAAAGTATAGTTGATTTATAATGTGTTAGTTTCAGGTGTGCAGCAAAGTGATTCATATATATATATATATATATATGTATAGATAGATAGATAGATAGATTCAAATTCTTTGATACTATAGGCTGTTACAGGATATTGAATATCATTCCCTGTGCTGTTCAGTAGGTCTTTTTCTTTATCTATTTGAAAGTTTGGAAACTTTTAAGAGCCAGTACATGAGTTTCTATGTTCCTCTCCCCTGGCCATGGTGAGTAGCATTATGCCAGGTGATCTTGGATCTATTATTCTGTGTCCCTTATTAAAGATAACAGAAGAGAACATCCCTCCCCACAACCTGAGATAGATAAATAGTATGAATGAGAAATAAGACTTTGTTGTTTTAGGACACTGATATTTCATGATTAGTACTACATATTGATAAAATCCATTTTGACTAATAAATCAAAGGAGTAAAGAGTTTCAAAAAGATGAAGTGATCAATAATAATAACACAATAATAGCATAATAACTACAATAGTTGCCATCAGTATAGTGCGTACAATATGCCAGTGACTGTTATACTCATTGTAGTTACTGTTATTCCAACATTGCAAATAAGGAATCTGAGACACAGAGCTATTAAGAACATTTTCCAGTATCACCTAGGTAGTAAATGGTTGATTCGTCATACTTTGGCAGTTTGGTTGCAAGTTTATGCTCTTAACTATTACTTATACATCTCTACAATATTGTTGGCTATTACAAAGATATCTAGTAATATAGAGAATTGAAAGTATGTATTAGGTTTGGTAACATGGAAGACATTGGTGTTCTTCACATACAGTGTTTCAGTGGAATGATTAGTGCAATGATGAGTTTTTAGGACTTGGCATAGAGGTAGTAAACATAGAAAATACTTTCTGGGAATGTGCTTGAAAATGAAAGGGATGCATATATAATTAATATATGCAGGAGTAAAGGAAATAGTTATTTTTTGAATGTAGAGACTGGCACATATTTGTGAGATAGCTGAAAGTGGCTACTAGAAAGTCAAAGATTGAAGATACAGTGGAAATACGGTTTTTCTGACATCAGGTTTCCAGAGAAAATTGTCAGGAGATGGTATCCAAACTTTAGTGAACATTTTCCTTGTAAAGAAGGAGGGATACCTCTTCTCGCACTTCATGAAAAGACATGAAATTAGACATAAATGTTGAAAAGGAGGTGGCGAGGACTGGACAGAGTAGAAATATGAGTAGTTATAATTTATGAAGGAGAATTTGAAGAGATAGAGAAAAGTGGAGAAATAGAAGAGAGATACACTTGTAATAAAGTGCATGAAAGAGTTTGAAGAGGAAATGGAGTGAAGTAGGTGTAAATAGAAGAGAGAATGTATGGAATGAGGTGGTTGGAGAGATTTAAAGATGATGAGATATGGATGGATAAAAGGCAGTAAGAAAATGGAAGAGAAGTTAGAGGGAAGAGTGATAGGCAAAAGGGAAATGAACAGATACAGAGATTGAGACCAACAGAGGAGAAAGAAAACAGAAAGAATGAGGAGAACAGGATAGGGGAAAAGCTAAGTAACAAAAGGAAATTAGAGAATAAGTTTAAGTTTTGGAGGAGGAATAGAAAGGAGAAGGGAGGATGAGAATATGAAATATGAAGAAGGAATGGTGCTGATTAAGGAGGGCAGAAGGAGAAGCAGACCAAGAGATTACTCACCTGAAAATAGAGTTGGATGAATAGAAAAAGATGGCCATTAGATCTTTAATTTTAATCTGAATTGGACAAAAAAGTGGAGTTTAATAAGACAGGAGTCTATGCAGAATGGCCTTGTGCTTGTTTTGAAGGACAGAACAGAGGAGGTACAGATATTCAGAAGCATGATGAAGTTAGTGGTTCCCTTACACAGTAAATACTTCATGATGGACCCAAGAACGTGGGTACAGAGGGAAACCTAGGCTCAAAACTTAAAATGAAAGCTTGACACTATTTATCACCCCATAATTTATTCATCTAGTGACTATTAGAGCCTCGCTTGGAGAATTTTGAGCATTACTTTGCTAGTGTGTGAGATGAGTGCAATTGTGCAGTAGTTTGAGCATTCTTTGGCATTGCCTTTCTTTGGGATTGAAATGAAAATTGACCTTTTCCAGTCCTGTGACCACTGCTGAATTTTCCAAATTTGCTAGCATATTAAGTGCACAGTTGCACTCATCTCACATGCTAACAAAGTATGCTCAACATTCTCCAAGCCAGGCTTCAACAGTTCATGAACGATGAACTTCCAGATGTTCAAGCTGGATTTAGAAAAGGCAGAGGAACCAGAGATCAAATTGCCAACATCCACTGGATCATCAAAAAAGCAACAGAGTTCCAGAAAAAGCATCTACTTCTGCTTTATTGACTCTGCCAAAGCCTTTGTCTGTGTGGATCACAACAAACTGTGGAAAATTCTGAAAGAGATGGGAATACCAGACCACTTGACCTGCCTCCTGAGAAATCTGTATGCAGGTCAAGAAGCAACAGTGAGAACTAGACATGGAACAACAGACTGGTTCCAAATTGGGAAAGGAGTACATCAAGGCTGTATATTGTTACACTGCTTATTTAACTTATATGCAGAGTACATCATGAGAAATGCTGGACTGGACTGGATAAAGCACAAGCTGGAATCAAGATTTCCAGGAGAAATATCTATAACCTCAGATATGCAGAGGACATAACCCTTATGGCAGAAAGCGAAGAAGAGCTAAAGAGCCTCTTGAAAGTGAAAGAGGAGAGTGAAAAAGTTGGCTTAAAACAACATTTAGAAAACTAAGATCATGGCATCTGAACCCATTACTTCATTGCAAATAGATGGGGAAACAATGCAAACAGTATGAGACTTTATTTTCTTGGGCTCCAAAATCACTGCAGATGTTGACTTCAGCCATGAAATTAAAAGACACTTGCTCCTTGGAAGAAAGGTTATGACCAACCTAGACAGCATCAAAGGTCCATCTAGTCAAAGCTATGGTTTTACCAGTAGTCATGTATGGATGTGTGAGTTGGACTATAAAGAAAGCTAAACACTGAAGAATTGATGCTTTTGAACTGTGGTGTTGGAGAAGACTCTTGAGAGTCCCTTGGACAACAAGGACCAGTCCATCCTAAAGGAAATCAGTCCTGAATATTCATTGGAAGGACTGATGCTGAAGCTGAAACTCCAGTACTTTGGCCACCTGATGCAAAGAACTGATTCATTGGAAAAGACCCTGATGCTGGGAAAGATTGAAAGCCGTAGGAGAAGGGGACGATAGAGGATGAGATGGTTGGATGGCATCACCAACTCAATGGACATGAGTTTGTGTAAACTCTGGGATTTGGTGTTGGACAGGGAGGCCTGGCGTGCTGCAGTCCATGGGGTTGCAGAGTCGGACATGACCAAGTGACTGAACTATACTGAACTAAGTGCAGCACTTTCATAGCATCATCTTGTTGACACATGAAAAGCACAAGTTGGATTAAGTCTAAAGAACACTCAATTTCTCAGGAAGTTTCATTCTACAGCATTCCTATCGTTATTTTGACCCTTAAAAACAGTATCTGGGTTCCATAGGAAAATTAAAGGACAACTTTTTAGAAATATCTGACCAAAGTTTGCAGGGCTATTTTTTAGGACAATTTAGAATCAAGCCTTCCCTTGCTTCATCTTGTGATCTCAGGACAACCATAAAAATACAGGCCAAAGCTCATTACCTGCTTTTTCAATTTTGGAACAATACAAAAGAGATGATCAGAGTCCAACTCAAGATAATGTAAACATTTATGAGATATTTTCCATTTTTTTTCAGACATGGATATATAGGAAACTTTTTTTCTATTAATGACATCTTACTGATTAATGAAGATATGGGTAAATATATTCATTGTTATATTCATTGTCTTTATATATAAATGTATAATATATAATACAATAAAAAAGTTTCACTGATTATTTGAATAGGAGTAAAAAGTACTATTTGAATTTAGCTAGATTTTATCTCATTCAGTTGAATCATTCAACATGTTTATACGAGTACTATTATATACTTTGGGATATGTGCTGAACTACAGAGATAAGATACAACTCATGCTCTTAATGACTATTCGATCTAGTAGTTAAAGAAGACATATGCACAGATAGCTGCACAATAATATAAAAGTCCTTAAATAGAGGCAGGTACAAAATATGATGGGATTACAGGATAAAAAGCATCTAAAATCATATGGAGACATCAAGGAAAGTTGTACAAAGAAGATAATGCTTATCCTATATCTTGAATTTTGAAGGAAGTATAGGTAACTGTTAAACAGATGAGGGGCAGATTAATATACTGAAGGATATTCCAGGAAGGGAAATAGCATATGCAAAGGCAAGTATTTATGAATTGACATTGTGTGTCAGAAAATTCATGTCTCTTATTAGAACTTTCATTTGTTGATTCTTTCCAAAATATTTCTTAAGGGCTTAACAAGACCCAAACAGTGTTTGGGACACTAGGGATTAAAAAAAAAAAAAGTGTTAAAAAGTAAAAGTGTTAGTTGCCCAGTACTGTCTGATTCTTTACGAACCCATGGACTGTAGCCCACCAGGCTCCTCTGTCCATGAGGTTTCCCAGGCAAAAATAGTGGAGAGTGTTGCCATTTCCTTCTCCAGGAGATCTTCCAGACCCAGGGATCGAACCTGGGTCCCCTGCATTGCAGGCAGATTCTTTACCGTCTGAGCAACGAGGAAAGCCACTAAGGATAAAGTGGTAGGCAAAAAATAGATGTGGTTTCTGTTGTCATATTGTTGTAAGGAAAAGCCAATTTTGACTCCATGTTGGAACTGTTTGTTTGACTTACTATTCATTGCTTTTGTTATTATAATCATACATGATGACCTGCCTCAGAGAACCCTGCCCTTCTGCCTGAATATTAATTCAAAGTGCCTATGTTAAGGGAGACATCTTGACCCTGTCCATCTGTGGATGGCTGCAAGAAAACAGAAATTAACACATCCCCTCCCTAAGGCTGCCATTTTAGGAAATATTTGCAAGATTAATGGCCTTTTTACTTTGTTTCCTCACCTCCCTCCATCTGTGATGTATAAAAGAACCTGGCATCCAGACCCCAGTAAGATGGTTATTCTGAGACATGAGTCTGCCATCTTGGTCAGCCAGCTCTCTGAATAAAGTCATATTCCTTGCTTCAGCACCTCATCTTCAATTGTTTGGCCTGTGCTGCAGCAAGCAGAGTGAGCTTGGACTTGGTAACAGTATAGGTACATTCTAGTAGATCCCTTGGAGTAGGGAATGTCTACCCAGTCCACTATTCTTGCCTGGAGAATTCCATGGATAGAGGAGCCTGCCAGGCTACAGTCCATGGGGTTGCAAAGAGCTGGACATGACTGAGCAACTAACACTTTCACTTTAGTGGGGAAAACAAACTGTTAATGCAAGTTCATGTGCCCAATGCAAAGTGAGACCAAACAAACTGAAACATTGGAGTTTGGAGCAGAGAAAGGTTTATTGCAATCCGTGTGGTGCTGAGTTCAAGTTCACTCTGCTTGCCACACATCAGGCCAATAAGTCAGGAGATGATTTAAGGAATAATGACTTTATTTGAAAAGTCAGCAGACCCAGAAGATGGAAAACTAATGTCTCAAAACAACCATCTTATTGGGGTCTGGATGCCATTTTTTAAAAATAGAACACAGAGCAGGAAGAGGTGAAGAAGTAAAGTAAGATGACCATTAATCTTACAAATATCTCCTGAAATCGAAGCCTCAGGGAGTTGTTGTTTAGTTGCTAAGTTGTGTCTGACTCTTTGTGACCCCATGAACTGCAGCATGCCAAGTTTCCCTGTCCTTCACTATCTCCCAGAGTTTGCTCAAACTCATGTCCATTGAGTTGGTGATGCCATCCAACCATCTCATCTTCTGTCACCTCCTTCTCCTCCTGCCCTCAGTCTTCCCCAACATCAGGGTCTTTTCCAATGAGTCAGTTCTTCACATCAGGTGGCCAAAGTATTGGAGCTTCACCTTCAGCATCAATCCTTCAGGTGAATATTCAGGGTTGATTTCCTTTAGGACTGACTGGTTTCATCTCCTTGCTGTCCAAGAGACTTTCAAGACTCTTCTCCAGCATCACAGTTAGAAAGCATCAATTCTTTGGTGCTCAGCCTTCTTTATGGCCCAACTCTCACATCCGTACATGACTACTGGAAAAATCTGTAGTCTGGTTTTTCTGGAACTACTGGAAAAACTATTGACTCTGTGTACCTTTGTTAGCAAAGTGATGTCTCTGGTTTTTAATATACTGTCTAGGTTTGTCATAAGTTTTTTTTTCCAAGAAGCAAGCATCTTTTAATTTCATGGCTGTAGTCACTGTCTGCAGTAATTTTGGAATGCCAAAAAATAAAATCTGCTACTGTTTCCACTTTTTCCCCATCTATTTGCAATGAAGTGATGGGACCAGATGTTATGATCTTGGTTTTTTGAATGTTGAGTTTTAAGTCAGCTTTTTCACTCTCCTCTTTCACTTTCATCAAGAGGCTCTTTAGGGCCTCTTGGCTTTCTGCTATTAGAGTGGTATCACCTACGTATCTGAGGTTATTGATATTTCTCCCAGCAGTCTTAATTCCAGCTTGTGCTTCATCCAGCCCAGCATTTTGCATGATGTACTCTGTGTATAAATTAAGTAAGCAGGGTGACAATATACAGCCTTGATGTACTCCTTTCCCAGTTTTGAACCAGTCTGTTGTCCCATGTCTCGTTCTAATTGTTGCTTCTTGACCTGCATATAGGTGTCTCAGGAGTCAGATAAGGTGATCTGATGTTCTCATCTCTTTAAGAATTTTCCACAGTTTGTTGTGATCCACACAGTCAAAGGCTTTAGTGTAGTTAATGAAGCAAAAGTAGATGTTTTCCTGGAATTCCCTTGCTTTCTATATGATGCAAGGGATGTTGGCAATTTGATTTCTGATTCTTCTGCCTTTTCTAAATTCAGCTTGTCCATATGGAAGTTACTGGTTCATGTACTGTTGAAGCCTTGAGGAGGGGATTTGCACATTTCTGTTTTCTTGCCATCATCCACAGGTGGACAGAATCAGTATGTGTCTCTGAACATAGGCCCTTTGGTTTAACATTCAGGCAAAGCAGCAAGGTTCCTTGAGGTAGGCCATTATGTATAGACAGTATCCTTTTAGTGAACAAAAGCAACTGGATGCAAAGTTTAAAATAAAGGAAACAGATCCAACTTGTAGTCAGATTTTGTTCTTCCCTGTAATACTTGCAAGGAGACAGGTTGCTCAAGCCCTCAAAACCCTGGAACTCCCCAAAGGTTTTTGACAAAACATTTTTAAAATCCAGATGAGGGAGGGAGGTGGTGTCACAAGGGTAACTTCATCAATCCTTCGCTCCAGGAGGCCAGGGGCTGTGTCCTTATGGTCATCAAGTAGTTAACTTCTTCGATTTGGTGGGAGGTTTCTCCCATCTGTGAAACAGCTCAGGAAGTTTGCATCAAATACTGTTATCTAGGTACTTCAGAAAGGAGCTAAAGCAGAGGATTTGGGGGAGGGCCTGTCCCTTGGGAAGAACCCATAGGGTCCTGTTTGGTTACATTATCAAGAAGAAAGTGGTATTTTTTGACCATTTAAGAGAGGCTTATTGTCATATTCAGACCTGCATACCATCCTTTATTCTTTGATTGTATGATTGGGTCAGTTTTGCTCATGTACTTGGGATGTTTCAATGACATTTTTGAAAAGTAAATTGTGCATAATACCTGGACATTCCCCAGCAACACACAGAAATGTTAATAATAAAGCTCTTCTCTTCTTGCTTTAGATGCAAATAACTTGCATCTGAGTCTAATGGCAGGAATCATGGAAGGCATTTGGGTCACATTGTTAATTCTATAGGACTTAATGTAATGAAATCAACCAAGCATTGATAGCTTTGTTTCACACAACCCTTTTTTGTAATGGCTTTTGCTGTAGGGGATTCCACCTATAGTTTCTTATTCTTCTTTTTTTTTTTCCAAATTACAAATTTTATTTATTTATTTATTTATTTATTTTTTGGAGGCTAATTCCTTTACAATATTGTATTGGTTTTGCCATAACTGACTCACAGAACCTCACTTAGTGTGTCTCACTCAAATCAACAGAAGTAAGAGCACAGAAGAGATATAGTGGCTCATTTTGAACTCTGAGAAAGATTACAATGAGGTGGGAAGCAAGTAACATTACGAGTATTCTGTTAATCACAAATTATGCTGTGTATTCCATGTGGTGATATCAAACCCTACCCTCCAAGAGTTCGCATCTTAGCAGGAAAGATAGGACACATAATTTACTATACTATAGGGCATAATCAAAGTTTCAAAAAAGCCAACAATGAAGTGCTCTAAGCTAAAAATGATAGGTTTCCATACAACCTGGATGTGGTGACCCAACAACGAAAGAACAAATAACCAAGGAGGGTCTTGGAATGCAGGAATGGAAAAACCATACCCTTATCTTCCTTCCCTCATCCATGTTGTAACTATTAGTGGAACAGTATAACCTGTCTCCCCTCCTGCCCCATAGGGAGGAGGTATTTACCTTACTCTTCCCCACCCAGTATACGTGCCTCATTCAATAAGCAAATGACCCATAAGACCCCTATCCAAACTCCTTGTACCCTGGGTATAAAAGTGGACTAAGGACCCCCATTCAACACTGGTTCTCTCTTGAGCTGGCCCGCTGTTCTAACAGCATTTTCCACTCTAATAAGCTTTATTTCTCTCTCATTCTGTCTCATGTCTGGAAATTCTTTTAAAACCCGTGCCAGGACCATGACACTGGAGGCATGGGCCCAGATGTGGAAAAGCATCATAGGGAAACTAGCATTTGAGCTGGAGAGAGGGAGGGAAGAATGTACTCCCAAGAGGTCTTCTCACATTTATTTCATTTTTGCCAGATGCAAAAGGAAATTAGGACCTTGAAATAACAAAAATTACCTTTATTCTCAAAGGCAAGAAGCTGAACCCCAGGCAGACTGAGTCTGTTTAAAAGATCATTTTAACACAGATCAGAAGGGTCCCTCTAGTTCCAAAGAACCCAACTATTTTAGATGCTACTGTTTTTAAACACAAATTAGCGTGTCCAATGCCCAGTGAGGCCAAACAAGGGGAAACATTGGGGTTTAAAGCAGAGAAAGGTTTATTGCAGAGCCATGCAAGGTTTTGAGGTGGATCATGCATAAAAATCACAAATTCCCCAATGGAGATAGGGGACACAGAAAGGATGTGTACCTAGGAGGACTCCACAGGGTCCTGTTTGGTTTTACTACCCCTAGAAAAATGAAGACTGTCTGTTGTAGTGAAGAACTTTAGAGTAGGAATTAGGCGCTCTAAGTGTGAGTCCTAACTCTGGCCCAGATCAGCAGTTTAACCATCAACAAGGCATTTCTGTTCTCTGGACCTCAGTTTATTCTTGTGGGAAAAGGGACTGAAAATACCTGCTCTACTTATCTTGCTGAAATATTTATTAAACCAAGAAATATTTATTGACTACATGCTATGTGCTGATCACTATACTATGGATGGGATTACAATAATATATAGAGACCCTTCTCGCAAGTTTCTCATAGTTCTGTTTAGAAGATAGACACATAAACAGACTGATAATCCTGTGTGGTATTAAAAAATGATTAAAGAATTTAGATGATACGAACAATTTCACTTCATGAGGTGAACAGTCTCCTTTTGAAGAACCTCAGAATGGAGAGGAAGACAGGAAGCTTTTATAAAATAAAGAATAAACGAAGAAGAGAAAAATAGGAAATATTAGAAAATATCTGATTAGGTAGAGCCATATAATCTACCTTGCTTAGGGTATGAGATGGCCCAGAGTTGGCTTGGCCATTGAAAATAGTTGACTGGATATACTGTGTTTCTCTGTCAAGTAGAGAATTTATAGGAACACTAAGGTCATCTAAGTTTTTGTTTTCTGATGTAGCACTCAGGCAGCAGTGGCTCCATCTTGAGCCTAGAAAGTTATTTCAACAACATTAAGCACTAAGCTGTTTGTACAAACTGCTCTGGGATTTCTGTGAACTGCCTATAGGGCACATACAAAGTATCACAGAAAAGGTAATATTTGAGCATGAACTTGAAGGAAATTTGTTTCACATATGAAGAGGAAAGGGTGTTTCTGGCAGGACAAAAAAAGAACCCAACAATTTGTACAAAGACTCAAAAGCATTAAAGCTTTGTTTGGCAAAATTGTAAGTATTTACAGATGGCTGAAGAGTGGGAAAAACTTATGAACATCAGAAAATGAGGATAGAACAACGCATGTGAGGTAATTGTTAAAACCTATATGTGTTCCATATAATGGCTAAATGCAGTGGTAAAGAGGTATAAATTTATATACAATATTATATAGGTTTCAGGTGTACAAATAATTCACAATTTTTAAAGGTTATACTTTAAAGAGTTATACTATAAGAATAATTATTATAAAATATTGGCTGTATTCCATGTATTGTACAATATATTCTTGTAGTTTATTTATTTGAAGATAGTACTTTGTACCTCTTAATCCCTTACTCCTGTCTTTACCTTTCTCCTTTCATCTACCCACCAATAATCACTAGTTTGTTCTCTGTATCTTACACTATCCAGCCCATTCCCCATAGTTTCCTCTTTGAACTCATCATCTGTTAATCTTCCCCCTTGGCCTCTCCACTACAGCCACAGTGGCCTAGTTGCTATTTTTTTTTAATATATTGGGCACCTTTCTACCTCTGGGCCTTTGCATTTGCCACTTCCTCTACTTTGAATATTCTTTCTCCAGCTGTTCATAAGGCTCACTCACACAACCTTCAGGATCATTGCCTAAATGTCACCTACTCAGTGAGATATTCCCTGAATACCCTATTGAAAATTGGAATCCCTTGTCAATACTTTCTACTCACATCTTATTTTTCTTCCTGAAGCATATTGCCTTTTATTACATTATATAGTTTACTTATTTTACTTGTTTGTTTGGTGTTTTCCCTCTACTCAAATGTAAGCTCTAAGAGGGAAACAACCTTGGTGGGTTTGCTGATATACTTATATTGCTTAGAATAATACCTGGCATATAATAGGTGATCAAAAATTATTTGTTGAGTATAACAAGTAGCAAACTTTTAGTCAGCTCCATCCCAGACTTGGGTGACTTGAGAAATGTTCTTCCCTTCTGCTTAATCATATGTAAAATATATGAGGCCTTCCTTGGTGGCTCAGATGATAAAGAATCTGCCTACAATGCAGGAGACCTGGGTTTGATCCCTGGGTCAGGAAGATCCCCTGGAGAAGGGAATGGCTACCCACTCCAGTATCTTGCCTGGAGAATTCCATGGACAGAAGAACCTGGTGGGCTACAGTCCATGGGGTTGCAAAGAGTTGAACACTACTGAGCAATTAACACTTTCACACTTTCACTTTCAAAATATATGAGGGAATAAAATTGGATGCTTTCTGTAAGGGTCTTTCAGATATGAAATTCTAGGAAAGAGGCTAGATGACCACTCAAGAGGATAGGCTGAGATATTGTGCTATTAAGGAATCATATTAAGATGCTATTTTCCTAGAAGCCTAGGAATACCTGAACCCTACCTTACTCTATCTATATCTTCTCTCTGCAAGCTCCCTGTAGAAGTACATGCTTTTAGGAAAGCAAAAATCATTCATTAGTTAATTGATTCAGTGGATATGTATTGAACACCTACAGTGTGCTAGGTAGTGTGCTATGCTGCTGGCACACATCAAAGAGAATCCAAGACAAAAATCCATAGCTTTACAATAAGGAGGAAAAAATGATGAGAAGAAATAAATTATACGGCATGTTATAAGTTAGGTACTATGGGAAACTGTGGGAGTTGGTGATGGACAGGGAGGCCTGGTGTGCTGTAGTCCATGGCGTCGCAGAATCAGACACAACTGAGCAACTGAACTGAACTATGGGAAAAGAAAAGGCATGGTAAAGTTTACTAAGTGTAGTGTGGATAGTAAACTGAGTGGAGGTCAGGGTAGGCTTCATTCAGAAGATAATAATTAAGCAATGACTTGAAAGAGGCACGAGAGCATAACAAGTGCACAGGCTATGACACAAGAGAGACATGCATGTTGGAAGACTAGCAAGGAAGCCAGGGTGACTGGAACAGAGACAGCAAGGGAAGGCACAGTAGGAGATAAGCCATAGAGGAACAGAAGATAAGATCATGTAAGAGCCTGTAAGCCATGGCAAGGAGTTCAGCTTTTACTCTGCATAGAATGAGGAAATACTTGATGGCTATTGTGTAGAAAATATAGTATACAGAGAAAGGGTAAAAGTAGAGATACAAGTTAGGAGGCCATGGAAGTAATAAAACTTTAACTTATTACTGTGGTGGAGTAAAAACCAACTGTTGAGAAACAAAGATTAGGGTGACAAGGGAGCCAGGGTGCTACAAAACAGTAGAATGAGGACAATACCTGAAGAGGGTGTGGGTATGTATATGCATGTGTGAAGGGCTTAAACACATCTTCCCATCTGTATTCACATCTGTATCTTTCATCCCCAAAGAAAATGATTTCCTATATTGCCTTTTACTTCCTATTTTCTTTCTGCATAGGAATCAAAACAGATCAAAACTTGGTTGGGACTCAGTTCCTGTAATCTGATTGTCACATTTTGAGGGGTCTTGGACCGTTTTTGAAAAGCCACCTGAAGACTAATTGTTGTTCACTCGCTAAGTTGTGTCAAATTCTTTGCAACCCTGTGGGCTGCAGCACGCCAGGCTTCCCTGCCCTTCATTGTCTCCTGGAGTTTGCTCAAACTCATGTCCATTGAGTCAGTGATGCCATCCAACCATCTCATCCTCTGTCACCCCCTTCTCCTCCTGCCCTCAATCTTTCTCAGCATCAGGGTCTTTTCTAATGAGTCAGCTCTTCACATCAGGTGGCCAAAGTATTGGAGCTTCAGCTTCAGCATCAGTCCTTCCAATGAATATTCAGGGTTGATTTCCTTTAGGATTGACTGGTTTGATCTTTTTGCTGTCCAAGGGACTCTCAAGAGTCTTCCCCAGGACCAGTTTGAAAACATCAATTATTTGACGCTCAGCCTTCTTTGTGGTCCAACTCTCACATCTATACATGACTATTGAAAAAGCCATAGTTTTGACTATACAGACTTTTGTTAGCAAAGTAATGTCTCTGCTTTCTAATACATTGTCTCGTATATCTCATTCATCTTGTGTAACTTAAATTTAGTACCCTTTCACTAATACCTCCCAGCTCACGGAAACCACCATTATATTCTCTGCTTCTGCGAATTTGACTATTTTAGATTCTACATATGAGTAAAATCTTACAGTATTTGTCTTTGTCCACCTTATTTCACTTAGCATGATGTCCTACAAGTTCATCAGTGTTGTTGCAAATGGTAGGATTTCTTCTTTCTAAGGCTGGATAATATTCCATTGTGTGTAGGTACGTTTTCTTATCCACTTATCTGTTAATGGACATTTAGTTTGCTTCCATGTCTTGGCTATTGTGAATAATTTTGCAATAAAACATGGGAGTACAGATATCTCTTTGATATCTTGATTTCAATTCCTTTGGACAGAGAACCAGAAGTGGGATTGCTGGATCACATGGTAGTTCTATTTTTAATTTTTGAAGAGCCTCTCTACTGTTTTACATAGGGGCTGTACCAATTTACATTCCCACCAACAGTGTAGGAGGATTCTCTTTTTTCCACATCCTCACCAACACTTGTTATCTCTTATCTTTTTTGATGACAGCTGTTCTAACAAATGTGAGGTGATACCGCATGTGGTTTTAATCTGCATATCCCTGATGAGTAGAGATGTTGAGCATCTTTTCAAGTCCCTGTTAACCATTTTGTATGTCTTCTTTGGACTAATATCTATTCGGGCGAATTAAAAATACTGTGTTAAATTCTTAAAATTTACTAAGTGGGCAGATCTTATGTTAAGTGTTTTGTCACAAAATAATAATTTAATTTAATAACATAATAATAGTGCTTCCCTCGTGGCTCAGCTTGTAAAGAATCTGCCTTCAGTGTGGGAGACCTGGGTTGGGAAGATCCCCTGGAGAAGGGAAAGGCTATCCACTCCAGTATTCTGCCCTGGAAAATTCCATGGACTGTATAGTTCATGGGGTCGCAAAGAGTCAGACATGACTGAGTGACTTTCACTTTCAACATAATAATAAAAGAGGGTAGAAGCAAAGTTTTGAAGAGGATGGATATTTTGTGGCATAGATTGTGGTGATGAGTATATTAGCCTGAGTTTAGTCTGGGTGCTTTCTGCTGCATAAAAAGGTTGAAGGGGTCTTAAAAGTGGTAACAAGGAGGAGAGAAGGCATTAGGGTGCATTTAAGTACCAGTGAAAAGACCACAGCATAATCTGGCTTTTGAAGTACCCTACTCCCACCAACACCTGCTTTATCATTACTTATCTGTGCTTAGGTAAAATGGGTATAAAGTGGATGGGAATGAAAATAGGAAAGCTATTATAATTCAGTTCTTCTCCTAAACAGAAATCAGTACCTTTTGCATCTTGGCTTTGATAATCTATTTGTTGTGGTTATATTTGCCATGTCCTCAGGACAACAGGATAGACATAAAGTAATTTCCCCTTGGCATTACTCATAATAGGCAGTATCTTGGAAATACTAATAATAAGTGGATAAAAGGAACAGTTTTCTTTATTAAGCCCTCATGAAATCTTTTATGTATCCAACAGGAGCAGGCTTCTCAATGAAAGATATTTCTCTTGTATCAGGTTCTCTGAGTCCTGAAACTCCCTACTTATGCCTTAAGAATAAAGAGTAGATTGGTGGAATATTGCAGGCTGACTTGAGAATTGAGCTTTTGTCCAAGACACATGGGAAATTTTATAAATATCCAAGGGATTAGTTAGAGCTGCAAGGATACTTGCCATCTAGTTTAACCTCTTACTATTTAGATAAGGAAATGGAAAATAAGAGGTGGGTAAATATTTGCTAAAGGGCACACACTTGGTTTCTGCCTTCCAGCCTAGAGTTCTTGCTAATAAACACCTGAGCATGTTTGCTTTCGTCAGCCTGTTTTGAGCAGTATCCACTATTGCTACTGTGATCATTTATGAGGTGGTACACATTTATCAAGTTTAACAGTTAACCAGGATAAGAGATTATTGCCAGTTGGCCACCTAAAACTCTTAAGAGGATGGCAGGGATTGAATCCAGTATAACCAGGGGGTATACAGGTTAGCTAGAAAAAGCTCATCAGAGTTAGCTGTCAAATAATTATGAATTTTTGCGATTCCCATTTCTACATAGCAGGTTACTTCCTAGGACAAAGAAAGTTGAGGCTCAAAATATATGAAGGAAAAAGACAGGAAATTTTAGAACTGATTATTTAGACAGAGTAATGCCAGAGAATGAGTATGTGGGTATGGCAAGTCTTACCCAATCTAGATTTCGATTGAGGAATCTGTGAACAGTCTCTCCTACATGTTGTCCCTATTAAGAGCACATGAGTTCTTCATACTTGACCTCTAAGGTGTTTGATGTCCTCCATAAACTTTGTAATTTTTTTTTTCTTGCCAGCTGCTGTGTGTGTACATGAATGTGCAAATGTGTGTATGTGTTCTGCAAGAATCACCTTCAGCAGAGCCATCTTTTGTTCTTATTATCAGGTTAAAGGTATCCTTTCTACACATCCCTCCTCTCCAGTGCAGTCTCTAAATTTTTTAATTCACACGATAGCCTGCTGAGGAGAATTATTTCAGAATAAACTGCTGGGCTTCCAAGATGGTGCAGTGGTAAAGAATCTGCCTGCCAATGTGGGAGACGCAAGAGATGTGAATTCGATCCCTGGGTGGGGAGATCCCTGGAGAAGGAAATGGCAACCCATTCCACTATTCTTGCCTGGAAAATTCCATGGACAGAGGAACCTGGTAGGCTACAGTCCATGGAGTTTTAAAGAGTCAGACACAACTGAGTGACAGCACACACTCACACAGGCAATTAAACTGCGATCAGGACTGAATGACTCAGAACCTGGTGTTTCCATGCTTCTTTGGTGGGCAGGTAGCTAAGGGAGCTCAGCTAGGGCAGATAAATGATATTTGTTTTCCTAAAGGTGGTAAAGTGGATTCATATCTGATCTAAAAATCTGGATACTGCTTTGAGAGGCTCTCTAGTCCAGTTACTCCATCCCTTGTGTTCATAAAATCTTAGATCTCAGTGAACCTAAACAAACAAATTTTTGTTTTTTTTAGCAGCACTCCACTGCTGGTGAATGGAAACCGAGCTCCATGTTTAATACCATTCATTTTAGCTTAATTTCATGTTCTGTTCTTCCTTTCAGGTTAACAATTCATGCCGAGTGTCCCATGCATTTGGAAGATTTTCCTATGGATGTGCATGCCTGCCCACTGAAGTTTGGAAGCTGTATGTATTTTCTTACTTTCTGTTTTCTGATCTCCCCCCTACCCCCCGCCAAAAAAAAATGACATAGTTCCTATTCTGTCCCTTAGTAATTTCAAAAGCTGAGAGCTTTAATTTGGGCTAGTATGTAAGTGGGGAAGGGGAGTGGGATGGAGTAGTACTAACTGATCAGGAGATTTAACCTTTAATAGAGTTTTCATTTTAGGAAGCAAACATTATTTCACCATTTTAGACTAATTTCTTTGTCATTAGCTTGTAACATTAACATCTGTTTCCTAAATTATCCATAAGACAAGCCAAGACAGAGCTGATATAAAGCACAATAATAGCTTCCTAAAGACAAGATCCTTCTAACAGAAGGTGTTTATATTTTTTAAATGCCTATTCTATGTGCATCTTCATATAGTTCTATCTAATTCTCTATAGCAAATGATAAACAGTAAGAGATGGGAAATTTTCTCCTTTTAAGAGAGTATTGCCCTTGCCAATAGCTGTAAATCTGGCAGAGAAATAAGTACATACATAGCCCATTTTCAGATAATTAGAAAAATCAAAATTGAGTAGAATTTGAGTGAGTTTCTGACTAAGAATTTCAGAGTAAGTTTAACTTGGGTGTCATCAGAGCAACAGTGGCAGACTTTATTTTTTGGGCTCCAAAATCACTGCAGATGGTGACTGCAGCCATGAAATTAAAAGACGCTTACTCCTTGGAAGGAAAGTTATAACCAACCCAGACAGCATATTAAAAAGCAGAGACATTACTTTGCCAACAAAGGTCCATCTAGTCAAGGCTATGGTTTTTCCATTGGTCATGTGTGGATGTGAGAGTTGGACTATAAGGAAAGCTGAGTGCTGAAGAATTGATGCTTTTGAACTATGGTGTTGGAGAAGACTCTTGAGAGTCCCTTGGACTGCAAGGAGATCCAACCAGTCCATCCTAAAGGAGATTAGTCCTGAGTATTCATTGGAGGGACTGATGTTCAAGCTGAAACTCCAATACTTTGGCCACCTGATGCGAAGAACTGACTCATTTGAAAAGACCTTGATGCTGGGCAAGATTGAAGGCAGGAAGAGAAGGGGACGATAGAGGATGAGATGGTTGGATGGCATCACTGACTCAATGAACATGAGTTTGGGTAAACTCCAGGAGTTGATGATGGACAGGGAGGCCTGGTGTGCTGCAGTCCATGGGGTCGCAAAGAGTCAGACATGATTGAGTGACTGAACTGAACTACACTTGGAGCAATATATCATGGTCTGTGTTTATCATCTCTAAATTATATTTATCTCTGTATTTTAATGTAGAAAGTGCATTTGAAAAGACCCAAATAATTACGTGTGACACATTTTTTTCAATCATTGTCAAAATTTACAAATTATCTCCTGTAGGCCAGGCTCTATTATAGGAGCTTGGAATGCATCCATGAATAAAACAAAGACCCTGCCCTTGTGGAGCTTATATAGAGGAGAGAGTGATGGCAAAAGAGAAAATAAACACTAGATTAAAAATTAAAGTATAAAGTATGTTGTAAAATGAGACACACCATAAGAAGACATAAAAGTACTGCAGAATAAGGTGGAGTCAATCATGTCTAGGTGGAAGATAGGCATTGCCATTGAAATTTAAAATAAAGTAATCATTGTAGTCTTCTTTGAAAAGTGACATTTGGGCAGAAAGTTTGAGGAGGCAAAAGATTTAACAAGACAGATATTTTTGGAAATAATACTGTAGTTATAGGGAACAGCCAGGGACAAGACCCTGAGTCAGAAATGTATCTGACTTGTTAAAGAACATCAAAGTGCCAGATGTGAGATCAAAGAGGGGGTCAGGTCATCTGCAGTCTTGATGGACAGTAAAGCACTTTGAATTTTATTCTGAGGGAAAGTGGAGTTATTGGAATATTTAGATATATTATCTGATTTTTGTTTTTTCAAGAATCATTATGGATACTCTGTTAAAAATAAGTATGAGAAAGATAGAAGCAGGGAGTCCAGTTAATAGGTTATTGTAATATTTCAGTTGAGAGATGATGATGGCTCAGATCAGAGTGATAGTGGCATAAGTGATAAGATTCTGATTCTGGACACATTGTGAAGGACAATCCCAAAGCATCCTCCAATGAATTAGATATAGACTATCACAAGAAGAGAACTCAAGGATGACTTATAGATTTCTGTCCTAATGGATTTACTATCAAGTTAGGTAAGTATTACTTCCATTCTATGTAGGATAGAGTTGTTCGTGAGTGAACAAGCTCCCCTCATGAACAATTAGGAAACCTAGAACTGTTGAGCAATAAGGATTGAAAAGACTAAAGTTCTGGAGATAGGGTACAACCTCCTTTATTCTTGGTGTGTGTGTTGCTCAGTTGTGTCTGACTCTTTACAACCCTATAGACTGTAGCTTGCCAGGCTCCTCCTTCCATGGGATTCTCCAGGCAAGAATCCTGGAGTGTGTTACCATTCCCTTCTCCAGGGGATCTTCCCACCCCAGGGATTGAACCCAGGTCACCTGCATTGCAGGCAGATTCTTTACCATCTGAGCCACCAGGGAAGCCCCTTCATTCTTGGTGGTACTTTCCAATTGTGGCCATGGATTGCAGCTTGGAATTCAAGTTTTGCCCTGACCATAGGGCTGCTGCTGGATGATATATATAAAAAAGTAATAGAAAATGAACTTATGGTTGCCGGGGTTGCCAGGAAGAAGGGACAGTTAGGGGGGTTGGGATAGACATTTACACACTACATTTAAAATAGATAATCAACAAGAACTTACTGTATAGCACAGGGAACTCTGCTCAGTGTTACTTAGCAGCCTGGATGGGAGGGGAGTTTGTAGGAGAATGGATACATGTATATGTATGGCTCAGCCCCTTTGCTGTTTACCTGAAACTATCACAACATTGTTAATTGGCTATGCATGCTAATTCACTTCCGTCGTGTCCAACTCTTTGTGACCCTGTGGACTATAGCCAGCGAGGTTCCTCTGTCCATGAGATTTCCCGGGCAAGAAGACTAAAAATGACTCACCATTAGCAGTATCAGTTCAGTTCAGTTCAGTTCAGTCGCTCAGTCATGTCCAACTCTTTGCAACCCTATGAATTGCAGCACGCCAGGCCTCCCTGTCCATTACCAACTCCCGGAGTTCACTCAGACTCACGTCCATCAAGTCAGTGATGCCATCCAGCCATCTCATCCTCTGTTGTCCCCTTCTCCTCCTGCCCCCAATCCCTCCCAGCATCAGAGTCTTTTCCAATGAGTCAACTCTTAGCATGAGGTGGCCAAAGTACTGGAGTTTCAGCTTTAGCATCATTCCTTCCAAAGAAATCCCAGGGCTGATCTCCTTTGGAATGGACTGGTTGGATCTCCTTGCAGTCCAAGGGACTCTGAAGAGTCTTCTCCAACACCACAGTTCAAAAGCATCAATTCTTCAGCACTCAGCTTTCTTCACAGTCCAACTCTCACATCCATATATGACCACTGGAAAAACGATAGCCTTGACTAGGTGGACCTTTGTTGGCAAAGTAATGTCTCTGCTTTTGATAGGTTGGTCATAACTTTTCTTCCAAGGAGTAATGGCTATAAACATACACTTATGATAAGCAAAATCAAGTGATCAGATCAACATATATTCCTGTCCTGATACTTCGAATTTCAACACTTTTGATTCAGTGTGCTAGCATTTCCTGTTCTTGCTTTGACTTGACATTAGTAGATTTCTTTATTCCAGTAATGATTCTATGTCTATTGTTAAGCTTTAATTTTTATAGGAGAATTATGTTTCCATTTTGCTTATTTCTCAACTATTTTTCTCATTATTTGATTTTCAATAAAATATATACATTTCCGAATAAATGCCAGGAAGGAAATTACACATAGAAACAATAGTCAGGATAGTGGTTACACTTGATGGGGTTTATGCTTGATAAGGGACACAACTAGTGCTTCTGGGTGCTGAATATATGGAATGTAAGTCTAGTTTCAGGAAAGATATCTAGTATGTATTAGTCTCTCAGTTATGCCCAACTCTTTGGGACCCCATGGAATGTAGCCCACCAGGCTCCTCTGTCCATGGTTTCTCTGGGCATGAATATTGGAGTGGGTAGCCAATCCCTCCTCCAGGGGATCTTCCATACTCAGGGATTGTTCGTGGGTCTCCTGCATTGTAGGCAGATTCTTTACCATCTGAGCCAGCAGACTGTATATTTAATTGAAGTTTCATCCATTTAGATGGTATTTAAAGCCATAAGGCTGGAGGAGTTGACTGCATGTAGATAAGAGTGTCAAAGACTGTTTCCTGAATCACTATAACATTTAGAGGCTAAAGAGAAGAGAATAACTCAGTAAATGTGAAGGATAGGACAGGTGTAGTAAGAGGGAACTTAAGGGAACCTACTGTCCTAGAAGCAAATTAAGTATATTAAGAAGGAGAGAGTGGTTTAAATTCTTAAGTGGGCAGTTAATATTGACTTTGAAAACTAATAAGGAAGCAATTCTGGAATGGTAAAGTGAGAACTTCTGAAAATCCACTCTTCAATAAAAGCAACAAGAACATTTTCAAAAGTTGTCAAAATAAACTTCCTCCAAATTCTAAGCAAAGGCTCACAACAGTCTGAGGAGTGTTGTTAGTCAAGAGAAATGGCTGATTCTCAATAAGGCGAGAGAACCATGTTCTGATCCTCTTCACCCCCATTCTGAAGAAGCCTTGAAGATTTCATAATGATAAAAAGGATCAATTCATCAGGAAGATATAACAATTATAAAGATGATTGAACCTAGAAACCCAAAATGCACAGAGCAAAACTGACAAGAATAGAAAAGGGAAATAGAATATTCAATAATAAAAAAAACTAAATATTTTAATATTCCACTTCCATAGAGCAACTAGACAGAACATCAACATAGAAATAGAAGACTTGAACATGATACAAACCAATTAGATTTAATTAGCATTTATATTGGAGAAGGCAATGACACCCCACTCCGGTACTGTTGCACGGAAAATCTCATGGATGGAGGAGCCTGGTAGGCTGCAGTCCATGGTGTCGCTAAGAGTCAGACACGAATGAGCGACTTCACTTTCACTTTCCACTTTCATGCACTGGATAAGGAAATGGCAACCCACTCCAGTGTTCTTGCCTGGAGAATCCCATGGACGGAGAAACCTGGTAGGCTGCCGTCCATGGGGTCACACAGAGTCAGACACGACTGAAGCGACTTAGCAGCAGCAGCAGCAGCAGCATTTATATTGCACTCTACCAAATAATATCAGAACACCCATTATTCTGAAGTGCACATGGAATATTTTCTGTGGTAAACTGTATGTTAGGCCTTAAAACAAGATGCAGTCAGTTTAAAAGTACTGGAACCATATGAAGTATGTTATCTAACCTCACTTGAATGAAATTAAAAATCAACTATGGAAGGGAATTTGGGAAATTCACAAATACGCTGAAATTAAACAGCATATTCCTAAACAAAAAAAATGTGTCAAAGAAAAAATCATAAGGGGAATTAGAAAATATTTTGAAATTAATGAAAATTATGTACAATGTAAATACAGCTTAAAGCAGTGTTTAGAGGAAAATTTATAACTGTAAAGACTGTATCAAAAAGAAGAAAGATCTAAAATCAATAACCTGAACTTCCACCTTAAGAAACTAGAAAGAGAAGAGCAAACTAAATTCAAAACAAGCAGATAGAAGAAAATAATAAACATTAGAGTGAAATTAAATGAAACAGAAAATAGAAAAACATTAAACAGAATCAAATAATGTAAAAGTGGTTTTTTGAAAAAATCAAAAAACTGATAAACCTTTAGCTAGACTGATGAAAGAGAGAATACAAAACACAGATGCACAAAACAAGAGAATAATCAAATCATGAAATAAGGACATCACTACTGATCTTACAGAAATAAACAGGATTATAAAATAACACAAGCTGCAAATTACATGTCAACAAATGAGAGAGCCTAGATGAAATGGAAAAATTACTACTAATACACAAACTACTAGAAGTGACTTAGAAAAAAGTAGACATTTTTACTGGACCTATAACAAAAGACTTAATTAGTAATTTTATAACTTCCCACAAGCAAAAACCCAGACCCAGATGGTTTCACCATTGAATTTATCAAACATTTAAAGAAGAATGAATATTAAGTCTTCCCAAAGTCTTGTATAATACAGATGAGGAAGAACATTCAGTCAGGTCAGTATTACCATGATACCAAAACCAAAGATCACAAGAAAAGAAAACTACAGCCAAATATTCTTTATGAATTCTTTATGACTATAGACATAAAAGTCTTCAACAAAATAAATAAAATAAAAAACAAATAAAAAAGCCTATAAATTAATTACCCACTATCTTCAAGTGAGATCTATTCCAGGGATATAAAGTAGCCTTTATATCCAAAAATCAATCAATGTAATACACCATATCAATAAAGTAAAGGACAAAAAGCCACATGATCATTTCAATAGCTGCATAAACACATATACCTCATGCCAGAAGTCCGAATTTGTCCTGATTTGCCAGTAACTCTCTGACAGAGGAGCCTGGTGGGCTACAATCCACAGGGTTGCAAAGAGTCAGCCACAACTGAAGCAACTTGGCACACATGCATACTTGCCTATAACTTACCCTGTAACTTTGGATATTTTAAAATCTTGACAGTTTTAAGTATTTGAATTAGTTATAAACCTATGGAGTGTTTATTTCCACTTGGTTTCATAGTATGCCAACCTTAGGCTGTAGTTGTTATGTTCATCAGAACTCTTGTATTCTTACTGAATATGCCCAAACCAAGCTGGTTATTTTTTCTCTGAAACCTTCTGTGTTTTGTGTCTTGGTTTAGAGCTTGTGATCAGGTTGTTGTTAACCTCTTCAACCTCATCTCATATCTCTTTCCCCTATCCATTGGCTTTCTTCCAGTTCCTAGAACACTGTAACACTGCAGAATATTTCCCACTCGGAAGAGTTTACACTTTCTGTTTTTTGTTTGTTTGGCACATGAAATATTCTCCATCAAACTCTGGCTTTTGCTCATCTTCCATTTTTCTGCTAAAAAGCCACCCCCTCAAAGGGATCTGCTCTGATCACTGTATCTAATTAAACTCCTCCCCACCTCATAAACTCTGTTTTATTTTTTATAGCACTTATCACTGTACGATATTATCTTCTTTATTTACTTACATATTTTCTTTCTGTACTAGACTTATAAGTTCAATGAAAGGTTGGGGCCTCAAATGTCTTATGACTTCTGTACATTAACCATCTATTATAATGTCTCAGTATATGAGTGACTGAATCAAACAAGCAAGCAAGCAAGCAGTTTCTGACAGTATGAGTTCAAAGGGAATTCTTGCTCATTTGTGCTATTGTGGCAGGACTGATTTTTACTTCTCATATTCCTGGAGCCTGGCACATACCAAGGCTCAAGTAACAGAAGGAGGCATTTGGCAAAGCAACCAAAGGCAAGCAGATGCTTGTGGTATCATAGCCAATACAATATATGTTAAGGGGGCCATTCTAGGAGTGCTGTAGTTCTTATTGTCTGATAAGTCTCCTTTCTGCAGCATCCATTCCCCACACCTCTCTAAGTCTGCTCCTCCATGGGGGGAAAAAAAGATCGAAATTGAGGAGAAGGACTCAACTGGGAGGGAAATTGAGGGTTTAAAGAGACCCATGGGACAGGCAGGGAGAAGAGAAGAAAGAGAAGGCCTGAAGGGAAAGACTTCTATTCCCCGATGGGCGAATGAATTCCGTCATGAGTCAAGTACTTGCAAAAGCTACAAACTCATGGTTATCTAGAATCCTTCCTCAGACTTCCTCCTTTCCTTTCTTGAAAGTGTAAGTCACTCAGTCATGTCTGACTCTTTGTGACCCCATGGACTATACAGTCCATGGAATTCTCCAGGCCAGAATACTGGAGTGGTTAGCCTTTCCTTTCTCCAGGGCATCTTCCCAACCCAGGGATCAAACCCAGGTCTCCCGCATTATAGTCTGATTCTTTACCAGCTGAGCCACAAGGGAAGCCCAAGAATACTGGAGTGGGTAGCCTATCCCTTCTCCAGGGGATCTTCCCAACCCAGGAATCCAATTGGGGTCTCCTGCATTGCAGGCGGATTCTTTACCAACTGAGCTATCAGGGAAGCCAAGCCATAGTTATATCCTGCCACTGAGATCTCCTCCCCGTTCCACTCAATTCATCCCACTAATACTATATATTTTGTCCTAAATGCCATTCACACAAAACATTGTGATGACCTTTGTAACTACTGTTTTGGCATTAGTTTCATTCTTTTCAACCAGTCATCCATACTGCTGGTTGAACAATCTTTCTAGAGCATACGTCTGGCCATGTCATCTCTATTTCAGTCATGCCCACAGACCTTATAGCCTATGGACTAAAACCCTTATTTCATTTTTTAAAAACTTAAAGTATAGTTAATTTAAAATATTATATTACTTTCAGATGTATACCATAGCGATTCAATATTTTAATAAATTATATTCTATTTAAAGTTATTATATTCATTTTGATATTTGGCAAATCTAATACAGTTATGTAAAGTTTAAAAATAAAATAAAATTAAAAAAAAAAAAAGAAAAAAAAAAAAATAAAGTTATTATAAATTATTGGCTGTACTCCTTGTGCTGCACAGTATTTTCTTGTAATTTATGTATAGTGGTTTGTGCCTCTTAATCCCCTACCCCTATCTTGCCATCGCCTAGTTCCTCTCCCCACTGATAAGCACTAGTTTGTTCCCTGCATCTGGGAGTCTGTTTCTGTTTTCTTATATTCATTAGTTTCTTGGAATTTTTAGATTCTGTATATAAGTGATTACAAATAGTATGTGTCTTTCTTTGTCTGACTTATTTCGCTGAACATAAAAGCCTCAAAGTCTATCCATGTTGTTGCAAATATCAAAATTTCTTTCTTTTTATGGCTAATATCCCATTTTAGGCTTCCCTGGTGGCTCAGTGGTAAAGAATCTGCCTGCCAATGCAGGAGATGTGGGTTTGGTCCCTGGGTCAGGAAGATCCCCTGGAGAAGGAAATGGCAACCCACTCCAATATTCTTGCCTTGAAAATCCCATGGACAGAGGGAGCCTGGCGGGCTACCGTCCATGTTGGTCACAAAGAGTTGGACATGACTTAGTGACTAAACAACAGTATCCATTTTACACACACACACACACACACTCTATATCATATACATTCATCTGTTGAACATTTAAGTTGGCTTCTGTATCTTGCCTATTGCAAATACTGCTGCTATGAACACTGGGGTACAGATATATTTTCAAATTAGTGTTTTCATTTTCTGCAAATATATTCCCAGGAGTGGAATTGCTGGGTCATATGGTAGTTCTGTTTTTAGTTTTTTGAGAAACCTCCATACTGTTTTCCACAGTGGCTACATCAATCTACATTCCCACTAACAGTGTACTAGTGTATAAGTGTTCCCTTTTCTCAACATCCTTACCAAGTCTATCCATCCTTTCCAAATTTATTATTTGGGATCTTTTTGACGACAGCCATTATAACTCATGTGAAGTGATATTTTATTGTGGTTTTGATTTGCATTTCTCTGACGATTAGTAATATTGGGCATCTTTTCAGGTGACTAATTATTGAACATTTATATGTCTTTGGGGAAATGTCTATTCAGGTCTTCTCTATATTTTTAAATCAAGTCTCTTAGTTGGTTTCCTTTGCTGTGCAAAATTTTTTGTTTAATTAGGTCCTACGTGTTTATTTATCTTTTTGTTTCCTTTGCTTAAAGGGACAATCCAAAAATATATTGCTATCTCTTATGTCAAAGACTGCTCTACGTATGTTTTCTTCTAGGAGTTTTATGATTTCCAGTCTTACATTTAGGTCTTTAGTCCATTTTGAGTTTATTTTTGTATATAGTGTGAAGGAGTGTTCTGATTTAATGTTTTGACATGTAGCTGCCAGTTTTCACAGCACCACTTATTGAAGAGGCTATCTTTTTTCCACTGTATATTCTTGTCTCCTTTGTCATATATTAATTTGCCATAGGTGCATGAGTTTATTTTTGTGCTTTCTATACTGCTCCATTGATCTATATTTCTATTTTTGTGTGGTATCATACTGTTTTGATTACTGGAGCTTTGTAATACAATCTGAAGTCAGAGAGCATGATGCCTCAAGCTTTGTGTTTTTTTTTCTCAAGATTGCTTTAGCTCTTCAGGATCTTTTGTGCTTCCACACAAATTTTAGGACTATTTGTTCTAGTTCTGTGAAAAATGGCATGGGTATTTTGTTAGGGATTGTGTTAAATCTGTGAATTTCTTTGAACAATGCGGACATTTTAACAATATTAACTTTTCTAGTCCATAAATATTGGCTACATTTCTATTTGTATGATCTTCCATTTCCTTCATTAATGATTTATAGTTTTCAGAATAAGATCCTTCACTTCCTTGGTTAAATTTATTCCTTCATATTTTATTCTTTTTGATATAAATGGGATTGTTTATTTGCCTTTCTATGATAGTTTCTTAGTGGTGTATAGAACAGCAACAGATTTCTGTATATTAATCTTGAATCCTACAACTTTGCTGAATTAATTTATTAGTTCTAATACTTTTCTGGTGGTGACTAGCATTTTCTATATATAGTATTATGTCATTTGTAAATAGTGACCATTTTATCTCTTTCCTTCTAATGTGGATGCCATTTTTTTTTCTTCTCTGATTGCTGTGAATAGGACTTCCAATATTATGTTAAATAAAGATGGTGAGATTGGGCATCCTTGTCTTATTCCCTGATTTTAGAGGAAAAGCTTTCAGCTTTTTACCATTGGCTATAACATTAGTTGTGGGTTTGTCCTAGATGGCTTTTATTATTTTGAGGTATGTTGCCTCTATGCTCACTTTCTGGAGAGTTTTTATTATGAATAGGTGTTGAATTTTGTAAAATTTTTCTGCATCTATTGATATGATCATGTGGCTTTTGTCTTCTTTTTGTTAATGAGGTGTACCACATTGATTGATTTGTGGATACTGAACCATGATTGCATCCTAGAATAATTTGCACTTGACCATGGTATATAGTTCTTTTTTGCATATTGCTAGATTTGGTTTGATAATATTTTATTGAAGATTTTTATATCTATAAAAATCAGAGATATTGGCCTATAATTTTCTGTTTTGTAGTGTCTTTGTCTAATTGGATATCATGGTAATAATGGCCTTGTAGAATGAATTTGGGGATGTTTTCTACTCTTCAATGTTTTGGAATAGTTGAGAAGGATAGGTATTAATTCTTCTTTATATATTTGGTAGAATTTCCCTGTGAGACTGTCTAGTCCTGGACTTTTGTTTTTTGAGAGTTTTTTGATTACTGATTTAATTTCCTACTAGTGACCAGTCTGTTCAGAGTATCTGTTTCTTCCTGACTCAGTTTTGGAAGAGTTTATGTTTCTAGGAATTTATGTATTTCATCTAGGTTGTCCAATTTGTTGGCATATAACTGCTCATACTATTCTCTTATGATTTTCTGTGTTTCTGTGATAGTCATTGTAATTTCCCCTCTTTCATTTTTTAATTTGTTTATTTGGGTCTCCCTCTCTTTTAATGAGTGTGGCTTAAAGTCTTAGCAATTTCATTTATCTTTTCAAAAAAGTCAGCTCTTGCCTTCATTGATCTTTTCCATTGTTGTGGGGGTTTTTTTGGTCTCTACTTAACTTATTTCTCCTCTAATCTTTATAATTTCCTTCCTTCTGCTGACTCTTGGTTTTCTTTGCCCTTTTTCTAATTCCTTTAGATGGTAGGTTAGGTTGTGTATTTGAGAGTTTTCTTGATTCCTGATACAGGCTTTTTTTGCCATAAATGTCCCTCTTAGTATTTGCTGCATCCCATGGATTTTTGAATCAGTTCAGTTCAGTTTAGTCGCTCAGTCGTGTCCGACTCTTTGTAACCTCATGGACTGTAGCACAACAGGCCTCCCTGTCCATCACCAACTCCTGGAGTTTACTCAAACTCATGTCCATTGAGTCAGTGATGCCATCCAACCATCTCATCCTCTGTCGTCCCTTTCTCCTCCTGCCTTCAATCTTCCCCAGCATCAGGGTCTTTTCAAATGAGTCAGCTCTTCACATCAGGTGGCCAAACTATTGGAGTTTCAGCTTCAACATCAGTCCTTCCAATGTACATTCGGGACTGATTTCCTTTAGGATGGACCTCCTTGCAGTCCAAGGGACTCTCAAGAGTCTTCTCCAACACCACAATTCAAAAGCATCAATTCTTCAGTGCTCAGGTTTCCTTAGAGTCCAACTCTCACATCCATACATGATACTGGAAAAACCATAGCTTTGACTAGACAGACCTTTGTTGGCAAAGTAATGTCTCTGCTTTTTAATATGCTGTCTAGGTTGGTCATAACTTTTATTCCAAGGAGTAAGTGTCTTTTAATTTCATGGCTGCAGTCACCATCGGCAGTGATTCTGGAGCCCCCCAAAATAAAGTCTGCCACTGTTTCCACTGTTTCTCCATCTATTTGCCATGAAGTGATGTGACTGGATGCCATGATCTTTGTTTTCTGAATGTTGAGCTTTAAGCCAGCTTCTTCACACTCCTCTTTCACTTTCATCAAGAGACTCTTTAATCCTTCACTTTCTGCCATAAGGGTGGTGTCTGCATATCTGAGGTTACTGACATTTCTTCTGGAAATCTTGATTCCAGCTTGTGCTTCATCCACCTCGTCGTTTTGCATGATGTACTCTGCATATAAGTTAAATAAGCAGGGTGATAATATGCAACCTAGATGTACTCCTTTCCTAATGTTGAACCAGTTCATTGTTCCATGTCTGGATCTAACTGTTGCTTCTTGACCTGTATACAGGTTTCTCAGGATGCAGGTAAGGTGATCTGTTTATTCCCATCTTTTTAAGAATTTCCCACAGTTTTTTGTGATCCACACAGTCAAAGGCTTTAGTATACTCAATGAAGCAGAAGTAGATATTTTTCTGGAATTCCCTTGCTTTCTCTGCAATCCAGTGGATGTTGGCAATAGTGTCCAGAGTAAACTATTAATAATTATTCAACAAGTACTTAATACAAGCATGGATAAATGTAATTCATTTCAAGACAGACCACATATTAAAAAGTCTTTTGGGATGAGAGTTGTATTTCAATCTCATATGAGTTTACTATCAAAGATAATCATTTTCTTTTCCCTTCCGTTTTCCTTGTTGACTTTTTTTTTTTTTTTTTTTTTTTTTGCCTTAGATGCCTATACAACAGCTGAAGTCATTTATTCTTGGACTCTTGGGAAGAACAAATCTGTGGAAGTGGCGCAAGATGGCTCTCGACTGAATCAATATGACCTGCTGGGCCATGTTGTTGGGACAGAAATAATCCGGTCTAGTACAGGTATTTATTTATTTAACAAATATTTTGTAACCTGTAGCACATATCCATCACTGTTTTAAATGCTTATAATAACTTATGATAAGAAAACATTCTTGTGATGTAGGTAGCATTAGTTTAAGGAAACTGAGGCATGCAGATATTTAGTAATTTGTTCTGTCACAGTTATTTAATGTCAGAGCCAAGAGCTGAACTCAGGCAGACTGGCTTCCAAGACCATGCTTTTAACTGTGATGCCCTGCTGTCTCCTGGTGAGTTGAAAGATCAAGGTCTTTAAGGCTAGCCTGTGATAAAAGAGAAAGCAAAGGGAAGCCACAATGTTGGGAGAGCTAAACTTTGACCTAAAGTTTTCATGAAAATATTGCTTAACTCCACCAATACAGAGGTGGCAAGAACACAGCCAGGAGGTCCAGGAATGAGCCATGGAATTATTTTCTTAAGTGAATCTCCCATTTCAGAAACAAGTGTGTCTGGCAAACATTGCCAGGGCCTCTCAATGGCTCTTCCTGGGATATTGATAAATGGAACTTAGAGACTTGTTCTGTAGCCTTCAGTTCAATTCAGTTCAGTTCAGTCGCTCAGTCGTGTCCAACTCTTTGCGACCCCATGAATTGGAGCACGCCAGGTCTCCCTGTCCATCACCAACTACCGGAGTTCACTCAGACTCACGTCCATCGAGTCAGTGATGCTATCCAGCCATCTCATCCTCTGTCGTCCCCTTCTCCTCCTGCCCCCAATCCCTCGCAGCATCAGAGTCTTTTCCAATGAGTCAACTCTTCGCATGAGGTGGCCAAAGTACTGGAGTTTCAGCTTTAGCATCATTCCTTCCAAAGAAATCCCAGGGCTGATCTCCTTCAGAATGGACTGGTTGGATCTCCTTGCAGTCCAAGGGACTCTCAAGAGTTTTCTCCAACACCACAGTTCAAGAGCATCAATTCTTTGGCACTCAGCCTTCTTCACAGTCCAACTCTCACATCCATACATGACCACTGGAAAAACCATAGCCTTGACTAGATGGACCTTTGTTGGCAAAGTAATGTCTCTGCTTTTGAATATGCTATCTAGGTTGGTCATAACTTTTCTTGCAAGGAGTAAGCGTCTTTTAATTTCATGGCTGCTGTCACCATCTGTAGTGATTTTGGAGCCCAGAAAAATAAAGTCTGACACTGTTTCCCCATCTATTTCCCATGAAGTGATGGGACCAGATGCCATGATCTTTGTTTTCTGAATGTTGAGCTTTAAGCCAACTTTTTCACTCTCCACTTTCACTTTCATCAAGAGGCCTTTTAGTTCCTCTTCACTTTCTGCCATAAGGGTGGTGTCATCTGCATATCTGAGGTTATTGATATTTCTCCTGGCAATCTTGATTCCAGCTTGTGCTTCTTCCAGCCCAGCATTTCTCATGATGTACTCTGCATAGAAATTAAATAAGCAGGGTGACAATATATATCCTTGACGTACTCCTTTTCCTATTTGGAACCAGTCTGTTGTTCCATGTCCAGTTCTAACTGTTGCTTCCTGACCTGCATACAGATTTCTCAAGAGGCAGGTCAGGTGGTCTGGTATTCCCATCTCTTTCAGAATTTTCCACAGTTTCCTGTGATCCACACAGTCAAAGGCTTTGGTATAGTCAATAAAGGAGAAATAGATGTTTTTCTGGAACTCTCTTGCTTTTTCTATGATCCAGTGGATGTCGGCAATTTGATCTCTGGTTCCTCTGCCTTTTCTAAAACCAGCTTGAACATCTGGAAGTTCACGGTTCACGTATTGCTGAAGACTGGCTTGGAGAATTTTGAGCATTACTTTACTAGCATGTGAGATGAGTGCAATTGTGCGATAGTTTGAGCATTCTTTGACATTGCCTTTCTTTGGGATTTGAATGAAAACTGACCTTTTCCAGTCCTGTGACCACTGTTGAGTTTTCCAAATTTGCTGGCATATTGAGTACAGCACTTTCACAGAATCACCTTTCAGGATTTGAAATAGCTCAACTGGAATTCCATCACCTCCACTAGCTTTGTTTGTAGTGATGCTTTCTAAGGCTTAAGTCATGTCTATTTAGAAACTTACCAGTTGTAGGAGCCTTAGGAAGGAGACACCCTGAATCCCAACTAACTTTAGGGTATTTGGCAAAATGGAGTATATCTTAGGAGCCCACATGTCTTACAGTACTTTTTACATGAAAGGGTGGGAACTTTCAACACTTGTCTCCATGGAAGTTACAAAGTAGGATACTCTTGTCCTTTTTTTCATTAGCTGGACACCGCTGTTCCATCTCCTTGTGGTGTTACAACATATCGGTGTTTTGTTCTCCCTCCATCCTCGGACCAGGGGAGGGAACCTAAAAAAAGCAGTATTTGAAAAGAATTAAAGGACAACAGGGGACTTCCCAGGTGGCTCAGTGGGTAAAGATCCTCCTGCAATGCAGGAGACACAGGAGACACTGGTTCAATTCCTGGGTCAGGAAGATCCCCTGGAGGAGGGCATATCAACCCACTCTAGTATTCTTGCTTGGAGAATGCTATGGAAAGAGGAGCTTGGTGGGCTACAGTCCATAGGGTCGCAAAGAATTGGACAAAACTGAAGTGACTGAGCATGCACGCATGCAAAAGACAACAGGATCTAGAGATTCAGAATTTGGTGTGGGAAAAGGCTATTCTTGAGAATGGTAACACTGAGGTTCAAAAGACCAGAGGTTTGTGAGAACATGACCTTTTGGAGAAGGTCAGTTGTTCTGTGAAGGTGGGAGGGAAGTCTCCGCCTGGCTAGTCTAGCTCTCCTGAAGCAGAGGGAGGGAGGAGGACCTTCACTGCCTGCATGTGCAAAGTGTACTTTCATTGTCCTACTGTGATGCTTTCATTTTTGGACAGAAGTTACCTCCTGCTCTAGGGTGCTCCTGCTGCTGCAACCAACCTCCTCTCTGAGATCAGTCGCCCCACTTCTTCCCACCACAGCCTGTGGGCAGAGAGTACCCAGGCTCCTGATGAAGGCTCTGTGCATCCCAGCACAGCAAGGCAAGCCCCTAAAGACCAAGGGCATCCCAGGCACCCCAGAGGTCCACCCAGCAGAATGGAGCGAGTTCCTGGGGCTACAGCATCTGTTCATTCTCCTGACTTCTCCATCCCTCCTTGGTACTGCTCACCTGATATCACCTTTTGAGACCCATCATTAGCCATTTCAGCAGTCCCATCTTATTTCATTAAACCACTATTTGTTTAGCCTTTATCACATAGGCAATGCACGTTCATAATAGAAAAATTAGAAATATCAGAGAAGCAAAAAATGTAAATTAAAATATTCTTAAATTCCATCTAGAAAAAACTTTTTAGAGGAATTTAGTGCATTAACTGATCATTATACAGCTTGGTGCGTAACCTTTAAGAAGGTTCTGTTTGCATTTTTAATCATAAATATATCTTTATATTAATGGGACCATAATATTGATACTGTCTTACAAGCTGTTTTTTATGTAATTTTATATTGTAGGCTTGTTTTCTTGTCACTAAGTACACAATTCAAGTAAAATGTACACACAAGCTAGTAATATTTTTTTTCAGATATAATTGACATATTAGTTTCAAATGTACAGCATAATGATTCAATATTTGTCTGTGCTGTGAAATGATCACCACAGCAAGTCTAGTTAATATCCATCACCATACATAGTTACAGAATTTTTTCTTACGCTGAGAACTTCTAAGATATACTCTCAATAACTTTTACATATGCAGTAGAGTATTTATAGTAGTAGTAATTATAGTCTCCATGATGAACATAACACCCTAAAGACTTACTTATTTTATAACTGGAAGTTTGTACCTTCTGATTCCCTTCACCCATTTCGCCTAACACCTACCCTTGGGTTCTGGCAACCACTAATCTAATCTTTGTATCCATGAGCTTGATTTTTTTGTTTTGTTTTTTGGGTTCCACATATAAGTGAGATACAATATTTGTCTTTCTCTGTCTGACTTGTTTCACTTAGCATAATGTACCCAAGGTCATTGCATGTTGTCTCAAATGGCAAAAATTTCCTTCTTTTTGTGGCTGAATAATATTCCATTGTATCTCTATATATCACATCTTCTTTATCCATTCATCCATGGATGGAAACTTAGGTTGCTTCCGTGTCTTGGCTATTGTAAATAATGCTGCAGTGAAGATGGGGGAGTATATATCTTTTTAAGTTAGCGTTCTTATTTTCTTCAGATCAGTAAGTGAAATTGCTGGATCATATGGTAGTTCCATTTTCAATTTTTTGAGGAAACTCAGTACTGTTTTCCATAGTGGCTGCACCAATCTACATTCCCACCAAGAGTGCATGAGGGTTACCATTTCCACACATCCTCACCAACATTTGTATTTTGTTGTTAGCTGTAAGTAGTTAGTAATAATATTTTAATAATCACAATAGACATATATTATTGATTACCTGTTTTAGTTACTCTAAAAAGAAAGTTAAAATGCCATCCTCTGAGGCCATAGCCAGCATTCTTGACAATGACAAATGTTGCTATCAGTGGGAAATGTAGCATTTCATTATGAAATTCAATGATATCTTCATCTTAATGGCTTCATACTTGTGGATCATAATTCATTTAACAAATTATTTATAATTATTTTCTATTTTAATGTTATAAACAACACTGCAAAGACCTTCTTTTTCCACATAGAATTTTCAGTTCAGTTCAGTCACTCAGTCATGTCAGACTCTTTGTGACCGCATGGACTGCAGCACACCAGGCCTCCGTGTCCATCACCAACTCCCGGAGTCTACCCAAACCCATGTCCATTGAGTCGGTGATGCCATCCAACCATCTCATCCTCTGTCATCCCCTTCTCCTCCTGCCTTCAATCTTTCCCAGCATCAGGGTCTTTTCAGATGAGTCAGCTCTTCGCATCATGTGGCCAAAGTATTGGAGTTTCAGCTTCAGCATCAGTCCTTCCAATGAACACCCAGGGCTGATCTCCTTTAGGATGGACTCGTTGGATCTCCTTGCAGTCCAAGGGACTCTCAAGAGTCTTCTCCAACACCACAGTTCAAAAGCATCAATTCTTCGGCGCTCAGTTTTCTTTATAGTCCAACTCTCACATCCATACATGACCACAGGAAAAACCATAGCCTTGACTGGATGGACCGTTATTGGCAGAGTAATGTCTCTGCTTTTTAATATGCTATCTAGGTTGGTTGTAACTTTCCTTCCAAGGAGCAGGCATCTTTTAATTTCATGGCTGCAATCACCATCTGCAGTGATTTTGCAGCCCAGAAAAATAAATCAGCCACTGTTTCCACTGTTTTGCCATCTATTTGCCATGAAGGTATGGGACCAGATGCCATGATCTTCGTTTTCTGA